>NC_084636.1:18462601-18530101 GCF_033978795.1 Nerophis ophidion
GAGAGGTACACCCCTTTTTCCACAACTGCGTGAGCAAATAGTCAAACAGTTTAAGAACAACTTTTCTCAAAGTGCAATTGCATGAAATTTAGGGATTTCAACATCTACGGTCCATAATATCATCAAAAGGTTCAGACAATCTGGAGAAACCACTCCACGTAAGCGGCATGGCCGGAAATTAACATTGAATGATCGGGAGCTTCGATCCCTCAGATGGCACTGTATCAAAAACCGTCATCAATCTCTAAAGGATATCACCACATGGGCTCAGGAACACTTCAGAAAACCACGGTCACTAAATACAGTTTGTTGCTACATCTGTAAGTGCAAGTTAAAGCTCTACTATGCAAAGCGAAAGCCATTTATCAACAACATCCAGAAACGCCGCCGGCTTCTCTGGGCCCGAGATCATCTAAGATGGACTAATGTTAAGTGGAAAAGTGTTCTGTTGTCTGACGAGTCCACATTTCAAATTATTTTTGGAAATATTCGACATCGTGTCATCCGGACCAAAGGGGAAGCGAACCATCCGGACTGTTATCGACGCAAAGTTCAAAAGCCAGCATCTGTGATGGTATGGGGGTGCATTAGTGTCAAAGGCATGGGTAACTTACACATCTGTGAAGGCACCATTAATGCTGAGAATGGGAAAGACTTCCACTTTCAAAATTTCAACAATTAGTTTCCTCAGTTCCCAAACGTTTATGGAGTGTTGTTAAAAGAAAAGGTGATGTAACACAGTGGTGAACATGTCCTTTCCCAACTACTTTGGCACGTGTTGCAGCCATGAAATTACAAGTTAATTATTATTTGAAAAAAAAAAAAAGTTTATGAGTTTGAACATCAAATATCTTGTCTTTGTAGTGCATTCAATTGAATATGGGTTGAAAAGGATTTGCAAATCATTGTATTCCGTTTACATCTAACACAATTTCCCAACTCATATGGAAACAGGGTTTGTAGATTTCTTTCAAAACTGAAATGTAAAAAAAAAATGTATGGTAATTATGTGTATATAACTGTAAATGGAAAAACAGTACTGCTGTTTTTATTGTTAAAAAAAAGGCAGTCCGTTGCTGGAATATTACTTTAAAATTGACATTTGTTTTTTAACGGTAAATAAAAAAAATGCAATTTTACAGTATAATTTTGGCACATGAGCTGCCATTTTTGTTTTTGTTTTTTTTACCGCAAATCAACAACTGTAGATTTGTTGGTGTATTACTGTGAATGCCAAAACGGCACAACAGTACTGTTTTTTGTTTTTTTGTTTTTTTTAAAGAAAAATGCTGTGAACATCATAGTAAATTTCACAATTTTACCAATCTATTGCTACTTGTACATTGCACAATTTAATGGATAATGTTACGTGTGGGGGGTCGCAGCTTGCTGCAAGGTTCGTCCCCCCAGGATGCAGACGGACCACTCCGGGTAGGACGTGCAGGTAAGAACATCTCTTATTCTTAGAAATTCAACAAGTACCAAAAACAGAAAACAAGCCAGAGGAAAAACGTGCTGATCGCACTGGACACTAGGGCTACCGCTTAGCATAGGCTAGAAGACAAGGAATACTCTCGTAACTGTAGCAGAAAAGCAAACAAAGAAGCCAGGCCGACTGACCAGCAAAGGCAGGCTTAAATAATGCCTCTGATTAGTGCTTGGGAAGCAGGTGAGCGTCCCAAACACCAATGAGAGACAGGTGGAAATAATAAGTATCCATGGTAACTAAAAACAAACTTAAGGGTGCACATAACAGGAACTGAGGGAGTCCAAAACTAACAGAAAACAACAAAACACGATCCGGGCCACGGATCATAACAGATAACTTACTTTGAAATCATTATTATTAGTATTTATTTGTATTTTAAAAAATGGTTTGAATTTTTGATCAAATATGTTTGCATAATTAGACAATAATTAAGTTAACATATTTTGCGATTACCTGGAGAACATCTATTTTTTTTTCTCCCAAAATAGAAAGAAAGAATACATTAAAGTAAGAAAAGTTATAGTACTTTATTGATACATATTTTCAGGCTTTCGGGGGCCAAATAAAATGATGTGGCAGGCCACATCTGGCTCTCGGGCCTTGAGTTTGATACATGTGTTTTAAAACTACAGCCTGAACAATACTCATCTATTTTTATTACCTTTTAAAGGGGGGAAAAACGAAACAAAACAGTAGGTGTAACATGGATGACAAAAATACATTTTAAAGACTATGCACAGAGGAAAGTATGATTGCTATGAAGCATGATATACAAAAGCAAAATTAGGAAAATGCCATCCATTTTCTACAGCTTGTCCCTTTTGTGGTCGCGGGGGCTGCTGGAGCCTATCTCAGGTGCATTCGAGCGGAAGGCGGAGTACACCCTGGACACGTCGCCACCTCATCAAAGGGCCAACACAGATAGACAACATTCACACTCATATTCACACACTAGGGCCAATTTAGTGTTGCCAATTAACGATTATTTTGATGTTCGATTAAGTCAACGATTATCTGAACGATTAGTCGACAATCAGATATTAAAGCGTACACATATTTGGTGGCTCTAATTTTTCCATCGACTTCTAAATGCAGCTTGAGGTATTATTAGGCATGTGTTACGAACAGCAAAGATCAATCAATCAATCAATCAATGATTATTTATATAGCCCTAAATCACTAGTGTCTCAAAGGGCTGCACAAACCACAACACAAACCACAACGACATCCTCGGTGGATGACTAGTTCATTCATAAATATTTATTTATATTGTAAATGTGCTGCTCATTCCGCTGTTACATAAATTAAAATGACTAATAAAATCTGGTCCATTTAAAAGTAAAGAAAGGCAAAGTGCTAAAAAAAAACAACAAACCTCCTTTAGGTATACCGGTATTTAAAAAACTGTTAACATAGCAGCAAAGAAAAGTTTAAAAAGCTGCACACTGATATATTGACTATGATTAACTATTGGAAGTTTTAGTACTTTAATAGACTTAAAGTGTATAATCCTATGTTTGATTAATTATTAAAATATTGTCTATTTAATGGATTGTATGTTTATTCCTATGATACCTTCGTATCGGTGCCTGTCAATTTCTCTTTGTGTGTTTGTTAGCGTGCGCACATGCGGGTTAAAGTGCCTTTTTTTTCGGGCAAGGCAAATTGACGTTGCTTTAAAACATACCCTATTTTTCGGACTATAAGGGTTGTGGCCGCGGTGTCGAGATCAGCGAGATGTAAGACTAAAGAGAGGCGAGGCGTGCGGGCGTGTTCAGCGGTTAAAATATGTGCCTGTTGGTACTATTAGGTGGGAGTGCCACTAATATAATATCAATACATGTTTTTTCCTAATATTTTAACAATCGACTGGTAGGGTCCCAAAGATTGACTGGTTGATCATGATCAAATGGTTGGCGACCACTGTTGCTATGCGTGTGTAGTACAAAACCACAAACCAGTGAAGTTGGCACGTTGTGTAAATGGTAAATAAAAACAGAAAACAATGATTTGCAAATATTTTTCAACTAGTATTCAATTAGATAGACTGCAAAGACAATACATTAATGTTTGAACTGAGAATTTTTCATTATTATTTTTTTGCAAATAATCATTAACTTACAAATTAATGGCAGCAACACATTGCAAAAAAGTTGGCACAGGGGCATTTTTACCACTGTGTTACATGGCCTTTCCTTTTAACAACACTCAGTAAACTTTTGGGAACTGAGGAGACCAATTTTTGAAGCTTTTCAGGTGGAATTCTTTCCCATTCTTGCTTGATGTACAGGTTAAAGGCCTACAGAAATGAGATTTTCTTATTTAAACGGGGATAGCAGGTCCATCCTATGTGTCATACTTGATCATTTCGCGATATTGCAATATTTTTGCTGAAAGGATTAGGTAGAGAACATCTACGATAAAGTTCGCAACTTTTGGTGCTGATAAAAAAGCCTTGCCTTTACCGGAAGTCGCAGACGATGACGTCACAAGGGTGAGGGCTCCTCACGTCCTCACATTGTTTTTAATGGGAGCCTCCAGCAGCAAGAGCTATTCGGACCGAGAAAACGACAATTTCCCCATTAATTTGAGGGAGGATGAAAGATTTGTGGATGATGATATTAGAAGCAAAGGACTAGAAAAAGAAAAAAAAAAGTTGACAAAAAAAAAGGGGACGGGTTCAGATGTTTTTAGACACATTTACTAGGATAATTCTGGGAAATCCCTTATCTTTCTATTGTGTTGCTAGGGTTTTAGTGAGATTAAATAGTACCTGATAGTTGGAGGGGTGTGTCCATGGGTGTCTTGAGGCCAGTGTCTGAGCCAAGTCACGGCAGATACAAGGACGGCGCAAACTCCACAGATCTCCGGTAAGAGGCGACTTTTTAACACAATTTTCCCACCGAAACCTGCCGGTTGACAAGTGGTCGGGAACCATGTTCGCTTGACCGCTCTGATCCATAGTAAAGCTTCACCTCCGGGAATTTTAAACAAGGAATCACCGTGTGTTTGTGTGGCTAAAGGCTTAAGCTTCCTAACTCCATCTTTCTACTTTGACCTCTCCATTATTAATTGAACAAATTGCAAAAGATTCAGCAACACAGATGTCAAGAATACTGTGTAATTGCGGGATGAAAAGAGATGACTTTTAGTCGCAAATGGTGCTGCGCTAATATTTCCTGACAGTCCGTGACGTCACGCGCACGCGTCATCATTCCGCGACGTTATTTAACAAGAAGCTCAGCGGGAAATTTAAAATTGCAATTTAGTAAACTAAACCGGCCGTATTGGCATGTGTTGCAATGTTAATATTTCATCATTGATATATAAGCTATCAGACTGCGTGGTCGGTAGTAGTGGGTTTCAGTAGGCCTTTAAGTTGTTCAACAGTCCGGGGTCTCCGTTGTGGTATTTTAGGCTTCATAATGCGCCACACATTTTCAATAAGAGAAAGGACTATACTACAGGCAGGCCAATCTATTACCCGCACTCTTTTACTACGAAGCTGGCGGCGTTTCTGGGTGTTGTTGATAAATGGCTTTTTTACAAAGTGGTGACCCTCGCCTCATCCTTGTTTGTGAATGACTGAGCATTTCATAGAAGCTGCTTTTATACCCAATCATGCCACCCACCTGTTCCCAATTAGCCTGTTCACCGGTGGGATGTTCCAAATAAGTGTTTGATGAGCATTCCTGAACTTTGTCAGTCTTTTTTGTCACTTATGCCAACTTTCTTGAGACATGTTGCAGGCATCAAATTCCGAAGGAGCTACTATTTTAAAAGATAACAACGTTTACCAGTTCAAACGTTAAGTATCTTGTCTTTGCAGTCTAGTCAATTGAATATAGGTTGAAAAGGATTGGCAAATCATTGTATCTTGTTTTTATTTACCGTTTGGACAACATGCCAAAGTCACTGGTTTTGTAATTTTTGACAATAGATTCAGCAGTCTGGATGAGACTTCAGGAGCAACATTGTTTAAGGATTTGTCAATGGTTGGATAGTAATGTTATTGAATCATGCCCTCATTATACATTAGATTTTTATGTATTCAAGAAATGTATTAGGGTTAATTCCACACTGCATTACAAGGTCTTTACATGAGATGAACATTTTTTGTAATGATATTTATTTCTTATTGAAGTTCTTTAAAGACGATATGAAATAGAAATCTTCCAGTTGTGGTGTGTCTTGAGGGAGAAGGCCGTTAGTAAGTTGCTGTATGTGTAGCATTTCAAATGGCATTTTTTCCCCTTGCTGGGGTAAATAACGGTACTTACTGTTGGCCTGGTTTAATGACGGTGATTAGACTGGCATTTAAGTTGCAGCAGGTCTGTACGTTAGTCATAAACGGTGGGACTAAATAATAGTTTTTTTGACTTTATTTGACCTCTGACCTATAGTACAGGCCAAAAGTTTAAACACACCTTCTCATTCAATGTGTTTTCTTGATTGTCCTCACTATTTACATTGTAGATTGTCACTGAAGGCATCAAAACTATAAATGGACTCATATGAAGTGAATTAAATTTATATAGCACTTTTTCTCTAGCGACTCAAAGCGCTTTACATAGTGAAACCCAAGTATCTAAGTTACATTCAAACCAGTGTGGGTGGCACTGGGAGCAGGTGGGTAAAGTGTCTTGCCCAGGGATACAACGGCAGTGACTTGTTTGGCAGAAGCGGGGATCGCACCTGGAACCCTCAAGTTGCTGGCACAGCCACTCTACCAACCGAGCTATACCGCCCCATGTGGAGTTATGTACTTAACAAAAAGAGGTGAAATAACTGAAAACATGTTTTATATTGTATTTTCTTCAAAATAACCACCCTTTGCTCTGATTACTGCTTCGCACACTGTTGGCATTCTCTCGATGAGCTTCAAGAGGTAGTCACCTGAAATGGATTTCACTTCACAGGTGTGCTTGAAGCTCATCTAGAGAATGCCAAGAGTGTGCAAAGCCGTAATCAGAGCAAAGGGTTGCTATTTTGAAGAAAATGGAATATAAAACATGTTTTCAGTTATTTCACCTTTTTTTATTAAGTACATAACTCCACATGTTGAAAAGAGAAACTGGAACTTGTGATGTATCATGTTGTAAGCTTGCATGTTCGAAATAAACTCAACTCAACTCAACTCTCGTGTTCGTTCATAGTTTTGATGCCTTCAGTGACAATCGACAATGTAAATAGTCATAAAAATAAATTGCATTGAATGAGAAGATGTGTCCAAACTTTTGGCCTGTACTGTATGTGGTACGTAAACATGATCCACCTTCTTACTTAGCTATCAGCTGTTGCTCTTATTGTCGAGGTAAGGAGAAGTAAACAAAGAGAAAAAAGAGGGAAGAATTTAAGAAGTGACGATTTTGTGGGAGAGCAATTTATTGAAATGTTTCAAATCAGTAATTTATGGCGTAGGATTGGAAATACCTGGCAACATATGCAACATCTACGAGTCCTCTAGCCAGACGAGAAATGAGCAGAGCAGTTGTCTGGACAAAATCCATGTAAGGGTTTCCACAGTGCCAGTGTGATTTATAATGCTGTCACGCAAAAGCTGGCTCCTTTTAGTGGAGTAACAAATTAGTTATTTGATTTTCTTCTGGGTTCAGAGTCTCACTTTCAGTTTGACTTTGGCTTTTCTCTGATATGCCAATATGCATTATCACTCGTCACCTGGGACAAAAGTGAATAAGTACATATTGCTCATGATAAATACAAAACCCCAAAACCAGCAAAAAAGGCATGTTGTGTAAATGGTGAAAAAAAACAGAATACAATGATTTGCAAATCCTTTTAAACCTATATTCAATTGAATAGACTGCAAAGAAAAGATACATAACTTTCAAACTGGAAAATGTTATTTTTGCAAATATTTGCTCATTTGAAATATGATGCCTGCCTCATGTTTCAAAAAAGCTGGCACAAGTGGCAAAAAAGACTGAGAATGTTGAGGAATGCTCATCAAACACTTATTTGGAACATCGCACAGGTTAACAGGCTAATTGGGAACAGGTGGGTGCCATGATTAGGTATAAAAAGCAGCTTCCCTGAAATCCTCAGTCATTCACGAAGAAGGATGGGGCGAGGGTCACCACTGTGTGAACAAATGGGTGAACAAACTGTCCAACAGTTTAAGAACAACATTTCTCAACGAGCTATTTGAAGGAATTTAGGGATTTCACCATCTACTGTCCGTAATATCATAAAAAAATTCAGAGAATCTGGAGAAATCACTACATGTAAATGATAATATGACGGACCTTCGATCTTTCAGGCTGTACTGCATCAAAAAGCGACATCAGTGCATAAAGAATATCACCACATGGGCTCAGGAACACTTCAGAAAGCCACTGTCAGTAACTACTGTTTGTCGCTACATCTGTAAATGCAAGTTAAAACTCTACTATGCAAAGTGAAAGCCATTTATCAACAACACCCAGAAACGCCGCCATTGTATTTTTAGGAGGTTGGGAAAGGAAATACTTATTTTCACATAATTTCAGTCTTCATTAGATAGACAGAGTAAGGTACTTTCAACCCTTAATCCCACAAATAAATACAAAGCATGACAACAAATCAATTAACACAATGGTGGGTGGGTGAGCAGTGTCTCATTTGCATTCAACTAGAAAGTCCCCGCCAAAACCGGCTGCTCTGACCAAGATTGTTTCAAGAGTGGGCTGTAATTCTTAGTCCTTGATGTATTTTGACTAAATCCTGTCATGTTATTAATAGGCCACAGTGTAACTAAGTCAGGGATTTCAATCTAGTATTCATTGAGGGTCACATGGCATGAGTTATGGCTGCCATCAGAGGTCTGCTTGTAACGGCGAATAATGTATGATTTTGCCTCTGGATTTCATTATTAATTATATACATTGTTTTAAGTAGACTGTCGATTTTACAGTAAAAACTTTACATTTACAAAATGTTACTGTAAAATAGTGTTTTTGTATTTTTTACTAAATTTTTATGGTAAATATAAAAAGAGTCACACTGTTTTGTTTTTTACGGAAAAAGCTGGCAGCTTAGTTGCCAGAATTGTACTATAACATTGACATGGGTTTTTACAACAATATATTGTTAATGGAAAAACAGTATAAGATCCTTTTTTTATTCTGGCAACTTAGCTGCAAGTTTTTCTAGCATGAAAGCAAATGTATAGTTTTTCCATTTAGAGTAATACACTGTTAAAAATAAGATTTTACAGTAAAAATATGTCAGCTCTGTCAACCGAGTTTGAACACCAAAAAAATGGTCGTTTTTTTTTTAAATTTACAGTAATCTGCTGTAAAGAACACCGTAAAATGTACTGTCTTTTTTCTTAATTTGATGGGTAATTTACTGTAAAATAACAAGTCAAGCGGCCCTGCGATGAGATGGCGACTTGTCCAGGGTGTACCCCGCCTTCCGCCCGATTGTAGCTGAGATAGGCGCCAGCGCCCCCCGCGACCCCAAAAGGGAATAAGAGGTAGAAAATGGATGGATGGATAACAAGTCAAGCAGATATTTAAGTGTTTATTTTTATTTAGCCAAAAAAATGTTGTATGATAATATACTGTAATATTTGTTGCAATATTTGATAGTATTGAAGTTTAAAAGTAGAGATGTCCGATAATATCGGAGTGCCGATATTATCGACCGATTTTAAATGTAACATCGGAAATTATCGGTATCGGTTTCTAAATTATTGGTATCGGTTTCAAAATTTAGGAATTTTTAAAACGCCGTTGTGTACACGGATGTAGGGTGAAGTACAGAGCGTCAATAATTACGACTTTTCACAATGCAAGGCATACAAAGTCAGCCATCTGTAAAACCTAAAGGACTTATACGTTGCACCTCACCTCCTGTTATTACTTTACCAAACCATCCTTCTGTCCTGTTCCACATGTTTTTTCACTATGCCTTCTGTAACCAACCGTACCAAACTCACACGCATTACAAACATAGCAGCTAAAATAATCGGCTTACCCACACCCAACATTTCAGATCTAAACCACAGGTCCATCATTCGACTGGCAAACACAATAGTCCAGAATAAGACTCGCCCACTATACAAATACATCATCCCACTACCATCAGGGCGCAGGTACAGAACCATCAAATTCCGGAGTGCCTGCCTCAGGAAAAGCCTTATCCCTGCAGCTATAGCCCCCCTAAACAGCAGGCCCGGCAGACCTGTCTGACAAGCCTGTAAATGTGTTGGTCATGTATGATGTCTTTGTTATTTTTGTTCGTGATGTGTAATGTCTATTGTTTAAATCAGGGGTCGGGAACCTTTTTGGCTGAGAGAGCCATGAAAACCAAATAGTTTAAAATGTATTTCCGTGAGAGCCATATCATATTTTTTTAACACTGAATACAACTAAATGCGTGCATTTTTTAAGTAAGAAGGACATTTTTAGAGTATAATAAGTCTTTAATTATTTTTAATAACATTGTTATTTCTTGAACAGGTGCAGTAGGAAACGGATGGATGGATTAAAATGCATGAGAATGTTTTATATTTTGAACGTTATTTTTAACAATGTGATTACCAGCGGATTTATTCACTACTTATCGTGTTAAGCAATGTCAGCGAAGATTTATCTGAGAGCCAGATGCAGTCATCAAAAGAGCTATATCTGGCTCTAGAGCCATAGGTTCCCTACCCCTGGTTTAAATGTATGGCAGTGAAAATGAATTAAATCTGAATCAAATCAGATACTTGGTCAACAGCCATACAGGTCAGACTGAGGCTGGCCGTATAAATAACTTTAACACTGTTACAAATATGCGCCACACAGTGAACCCACTCCAAACAAGAATGACAAACACAACATCTGCACTGTAACACAACATAAACACAACAGAACAAAAATACCCACAACTCATTGCAGCACTAACTCACCGGAACGCTACAATATACCTTAACCCCGCCCACCTCAACCTCCTAATGCTCTCTCAGGGAGAGCATGTCCCAAATTTCAAGCAGCTGTTTTGAGGCATGTTAAAAAAAATAATGCACTTTATGACTTCAATAATAAATATGGCAATCCCATGTTGGCATTTTTTTCCGTAACTTGAGTTGATTTATTTTGGAAAACCTTGTTACATTGTTTAATGCATCCAGCAGGGCATCACAACAAATTAGGAATAATAATAGTGTTGATTCCACGACTGTAAAAATCAGTATTGGTAATTAAGAGTTGGACATTATCGGCAAAAAAAGCCATTATCGGACATCCCTAAAAGGCATGCAATTTCAAGCAGTACGTATATTTTTTCTGTCGAAATGAAAACAATCAATTACATTTAGTGAGAAAATATTACATACTTTATTGACACATTTTCAGGTGTTTGCGGGCCAGATAAAATGATGTTGCGGGCCAGATCTGGACCCCCGGGCCTTGAGTTTGACACCTGTGAACTAAGTAATCATCACTATTGTTGTCTTTCCCCCTATATCCTCTCTTTATTACACAGAAAAAAGGGGGCAGGAAGTACTGTCAGTTTTAAAGCAGCATCAATTTGCAATGCCGAAAAAAAAAAGGCAATTTAACAAACATAAATCTCGCATACGCACTCACACAGACACAAAAAGAAAAACTGACAGGCACCGATGCGAAGGTATCAAAGGATTAAACATACAATCCATTAAATAGAAAACATTTAACCTATAGTTAATCAATAGTCAATATATCAGTGTACAGCTTTTTAAGCTTTTCTTTTCTGCTATTTTGACAGTTTTTTTTAATACCGGTACCTAAACAAGGTTCATTGTTTTTTTTAACACTTTGCCTTTCTTTTTTTTTATAAATGTACATTTTATTAGTAATTTTAATTTATATAACATCGGAATGAGCAGTACAGTTACAGTATAACTAAATATTTATGAATGAACTAGTCATATTTGTTGTTAATAAATGCCATGTTTTGTAGTTACGTTCTGTTTGGTTTTGGACTCATTGGGCACTCTTGTTTGTTTTTGTCACCATGACTACCAATTAGTTTTCACCTGTCATGTCACCCACCTGGTTCATTTGGACTCATGCACCTGTTAATCACCACAGCATTATTTAAGCCCGTAGTTGCCAGGCAGTCAGCCTGGCGACATCACCCCCTTACACACCCATGTTATCCATGCCGATGATCCATGCTCTTTCTCGGTCCAAGTAAGTTTTCATGCCATAGTTTGTAAGTTTTGTTTGATGTCCATAGGTTATGTTGGAGTAATAGTTTTGTTTCATAGCCAAGTTTTTGTACCTCCTCTGTGAGCGCTTTATGTTTGTTCCTGTTTATAGTATGATTAAAATATGTCATTACCTTCACGCCATGTCCGATCCAGTCGCTTTGCACCACGGGAAAACAAACCACACCATAGTCCTAGTCATGACAGTAAACACATGCCTAAAATACATCAAGCTGCATTTAGAAGTCGATGGAAAAATTAAAGCCACTAGATATGTCTACGCTTTATTATCTGATTGTCGACTAATTGTAAAGATAATCGTTGACTAATCGTGAATCAAAATAATCGTAAATTTGGCAATACAAAATTGGCCCTCGTGTGTGAATGTGTGTCTGAATGTTGTTTGTCTATCTGTGTTGGCCCTGAGATGACTTGTCCAGGGTGTACTTCGCCTTCCGCCAGAATGCAGCTGAGATAGGCTCCAGCACCCCCTGCGACCCCAAAAAGGGAGAAAATGGATTGATGGATGGACTTGTATGTTTTTTTTATCCAAGGAAGTCGTTCTAATTGACATTCCCGAGAGCAACCCAGCAGTTGTGTATGTTTTGTTGTTAAAATCATCCATCATTAGTCCTCATAAGGATGATTCTGCAAGAATTACCATCACTGATCACATTTTTACTCGTGTAAAAATGGCAAAATACTGGCACATCTCACATCGACTATTTGTGCAATAGTTAATGGCTGATATATCGTGGGAAGCCTGGGTGGTTATAGTTGAAAGACTGAGACAGCAACACATCATTATCGCTCTGTGTGTGTGTGTGTGTGTGTGTGTGTGTGTTTCAATCTTTTCATGGCTGTGTGTCCCTTTGGCAACTATTCTCGGTTGGAGTGTCTGTGCTGCCTGTGTGATCCTCATGTCTTCTGATTACAATGTGATTGGAACACTGGCCGCTTTGGTCAACCTCGTCCGCACGACTTCCTTGCTCACAGTTTAAAGTTTGGAAAATTGCTTGTTTTCGCTCTTTGGATGCTGAGCCACAAGCTTCATTATCCGTCCATCCATCCTTTTTCTACCGCTTGTCCCTTTCCCGTCCACAAATATACAGTAGAGGCCAAAAGTTTGGATACACCTTCTCATTCAATGCATTTTCTATACTTTTAAGACTATTTACATTTTAGATTGTCACTGAAGGCATCAAAACTATAAATGAACACATATGGAGTTATGTACTTAACAAAAAAAGGTGAAATAATTCATAACATGTTTTATATTGTACTTTCTTCAAAATAGCCACCCTTTGCTCTGATTACTGTTTTGCACACACTTGGCATTCTCTCGATGAGCTTTAAGAGGTAGTCAGTGAGTGTGTATGGTGTGAGACTATGTGAAGCAGTAATCTGTTGAGTGTTACGGGGAGGTTTGCTTCCAAACTCGGAAGTCTAAGAGGGTGAGGCTGATCTGGGAGGTCTGTGAGACAGGCAAAAGATCCAGGGCGAGAGAGTTCGTCTCCATGCGAGGGATTAGAGATCTGTGAAGGCAGTCGAGATCCACAAGGAGTCCAAGGGAGCAAAACACACAGTTTGAAACCAAGGCGATGGAAAAAAACACTGCGGGGCACAAGGGAGAAGACAGTGGACAAAAGAGCATGGAAGCGGGAGGACACTGAAAGCGAGAATGCACAAAGAAAGACAGATACAGGACAGCTTACTGCAACAGGGAACAGAAAATTATGTGTTGGCACCCGATAGCAGGTAGGGCAGGCTTTTGAAGGCAGTCTTGCTGATCAGCTTCAGGTGCGCTGATTTCCGGTGAATGATTGCAGCTGCTGGCTGCAGGAGGGCGAACACGCGTCTAGCACGCTCCTGGAAGTGTGCGGTCGTGGGCGTGTCCCTAGCAAAGGGCATAGATGAGAACGCGTTGGAATTAGGGCTGGCGATATGGCCTTTTTTTAATATCTTGACATTTTTTGGCCATATCACGATACAACAATATATATCTCGATATTTTGCCTTAGCCTTGAATGAACACTTGATACATATATTCACAGCAGTATGATGATTCTATGTGTCTACATTAAAACATTCTTGTTCATACTGCATTAATACATGCCCATTTGAAACGTTCATGCAGAGAGGGAAATCACAACTAAGTCATTTGACCAAAACTGTATTTATTAAACAGTTATTTAGCAGTGGCACAGACATTCATGTCATTTCAAAACAGAAAGTGCAAGATTGTCAGAGAATTTTTAAAACAAGCTATTAGTGTCTTTTTGTGCATGATGTCACTAAGATGACATATCAAAAACCCACTAAATTAAAGTGCACTTTTTGTACAGAAGGCCATTACAATAGTTTAAAACAAATAAAGTGCACTTTTGTGCATGATGTCACTAAATGACATATCAATACAACACTAAATTAAAGTGCACTAATGGTATAGAACGCCACTACAATAGTATAAAACAAATAAAGTGCACTTTTGTGCATGATGTCACACACGTTATTTCAATAACTGTCAAAGAAAAATGAGCTGCATAGTCCACCTATCCATCCATTTTTCTACCGCTTATTCCCTTTGGGGTTGCGGAGGGACGCTGGTGCCTATCTCAGCTACAATCGGGCGGAAGGCGGAGTACACCCTGGACAAGTTGCGACCTCATCGCAGTGATATGCATAATAGGAAATCAAATCGCTACGTGGTAGGTTATTGCGGACGTTACTGTATCTCCTTATTTTGTTGACTATTTTTTTCATACGGTGTTGATGTGGAAATGGTTGCCTCAGCATTTTGTCGGTGTGGCACCGAATGGAGATGTTGACATGCGGAGTAAGCACTCTTCTTTCTCTAGCAGGTGACATTTCAAATGATGCTACATATTAGCAGTAATGCTACTTTTTGTAGCAACACTTTTGCCACACACTTGACTAATTACGGTTGTCTGTTCGACATATTCCCACTTGAAGCCAAACCACTGCCAGACAATGGACCCCCTGTTGTTTTTCTTGGGAATTAATTCTTCATTCCTTTGTTACCAGATTGGCACTTTCTTTCTCACGTATTACCACTCGCACCACAGCTAACGTTACCCGTGCTGCTACCTCTTTGCTCCGCGAGGGCGTATACGTATGTGACGTTTGACGTGACAGTTTGTGACGTGTGTAAGTAGGTGCGCTTGCTGTCTGTGAGAAGGAGACAAGAAAGAGTGGGAAGAGCCTATATTGTAATGCCAGCAGCTAAAATCAACTGTGTGAGAACGTATACTCGAATATCACGATAATCATTTTATATATCGCACAGAGACAAACCTGCGATATATCGAATAAATCGATATATCGCCCAACTCTAATTGGAATGCGCCCTGGCCGTGACACATTTCTTTCTAAACTTGAATATATGGAGGATGAACTGCTAGTTATAGAAGCTCAGCGAGCACGAAGAAAGGGTGTACCGTTGGAGCAGATGGAAGCCGAAAGAGTCAGGATCGGCATGACTTGGTCACGGCGTGTATGTGGAGCTTGGAGCCAAGTTATGCCGACTGAGTAGTACACAATCTTATTATCGATGGAAAGGCTTTTTATATCTGGTGAGGAGGACACTGCTCAAGGAAACTGCAATACAACAAAAATGACAAACCGTTTGCGCTCACAAACCCTGCAGTGGTAGAAACTTTTTTCCACCTACCCAAAATCAACTGGAAAGGTCCCCGGACTGGACCAAATGTACGACTATCCATCGAGTAATTCACTGTAAGTCACTGTAATACTGATGATGATACATGCTTGTTACAACTACAGAAACTGTCAATCCAGCTGTGTACAAAAAAAAACATGAAATGTGGGCTAATTCTTTACGGACATTCTAATATGATTTTTCTTGTTTTTCAGTCAGTACAGATTTGTTTCCAAATGCATTGTGTTGTGCGTTCCAAACTCAAAAGCCGTTCAGCTGCTGACGCAGAAGCTAGCTCATGGCTAATGCCGTCGCAAAGTAATGTGTTACGTAAAAGAGGTATTGTCTGCGGTCTATGAATGAATTTTTAGAGGGATTTAGAGGCAGAATGGATCGTTACCATTAGCAGCATTGCTAGTGATGTGTATTTCAGGTCTTGTCATCCTCGTCCGAACAAAAGGGCGACACGGCAGTGCGGCTGGATTAAAAGAGACGTCGGAGACGCTTTACTGAATCTAAAGTTGCTTTATTGCGAGCAAGCATCATTATACAGGACTGCAGTTCCAGGAGGGGATCAGGTCAAGAAAATGGGGCACTTCTAATCCAGAGAAGCCAAACCGTCAGTTTTTCTATTCCTCCTTCTCTGTGTGTGTGCTTAGTCAGGAAAGCGCAAGTTTGTGTGTCAGTGTCTGGAAAAACCACTGCTCAAAGTCATAACTTAAATGTTGGCGTTGGGCTGAACATGTAGTCTCTTCTCAAGGATAGGGCTATACTTTTGCATTCCAAAGTCCCAAATAGGGCCTCTTTCCTACAATAATTGATCCACTCCATCTGCAAATATAAAACTAAGGGGAATTATCTTATGTGCTCAAACTGAAATACCACTATTTAATTAAACTTTATGGTTTGCTTTCTCCAAGATGAATATGTACTTTCACCATATGCACAACATAATATGAGTTAATTAATTCACTTCACAAGCCTCCTAGAACAAGCCAATTATTACAAATTAGAAGGCAACCCCCCCCAAAAATATGTGTTCTTGTATCTCTTAAGAATTGTGAACAAAAACAAAATCCCCCAAATCTGTCACATTGGGGTCGCATCTTTCTGCGGGTTGTCCTCCCAGGAATGCAGAACAGACTACCTTTTACGAAAGTGTGAAGGTAAGACATGATTTATTCCTTATAAATCATCCAATTTATAACATAACAGGCAAACAACAAAAGGCAAGCGTGCCTAACATATGGGGAGCTAAGGTAACCACGTACCACTGGAATCATGAATTTGAAGCCAAGAAACAAGAAATACCAACGTGACTGTTGCTAGCAGCAAATAATGAAGCCAAACTGAGTGTTGAGAAAGGTGAATAAATAGCTTTCTGATTAGTGGTCGACTGCAGGTGAGCGTGCCGACCACTAACCAGAGGCAGGTGAACCCAATTAATCCCCATAGAACCTAAAACAAACCCAGATGTGCACAAAACAGGAACTAAGGGAGTCCAAAACTAACAGAACATTACAAAAACATGATCCATGTTACACCGGTTCGGCATTGTGACGTTCGATTCCCTCGAGGATGCGTCAAGTGAACACAGCAAAGGTAAGATATACACAATTTATTTAAATAACAAAAAGAGCTATATAACAAAAATGCTGGAGCTAGTAGAATAAAACAAACAAAGGACGCTAGCATAAAAGCTAGGATATACAAAAATGAGAACTAAACTGGCACATAGACACATTAAAGAGTAAAACAAAACATACAGCATGAGAGCTGGAATAAACAAATGGCTGAGCGTGAAAAGCTAACGAGAATATACATACGATGACCGAGTGCAGGCGTAACTCGTTGCGTGAAAGCAAATTATGAACCCAGGCTGAACAAACAAAAGGGGACGGCTTATAAAGTGACGGTGATTATCTGTAGCAGGTGTGCGGGGCGTGAGCAGCAGGTGAACTGATGAGTAACCATGGTAATGACTAAACAGGAAGTATGAGGGTAGAACAACGGAGTGAATAAAAATGCAACAAACTATAATATGGGAAGATCGGAGTACGGATCTTAACAATCCAGACCACGGATCATGACAAAACCTGCCTTTATTAGAAATACGAAGCATTAAATGAACTGGCGTGAATATTGTGTCCTAACCCCGATCTTTTTACATTGTTGAACGACCACCAATATGTGCGGTGTGGCGCGGTCGGGAGAGTGGCCGTGCCAGCAACCTCAGGGTTCCTGGTTAAATCCCCACCTTCTACCAACCTCGTCACGTCCGTTGTGTCCTTGAGCAAGACACTTCACCCTTGCTCCTGATGGGTTGTTGTTAGGGCCTTGCATGGGAGCTCCCGCCATCAGTGTGTGAATGGGTGAATGTGGAACTTGTGTCAAAGTGATTTGAGTACCTTGAAGGTAAAAAAGCGCCATACAAGTATAACCCTTTTACCATTTATGTGAAGCATGAAGTTAGCGTGAGGAAACACCAAGGGAGTAGGTTTGATTTTGAGATTGGTGGGGACACAAAAGTGCTCCAAGGCAGCACTCTGAAAGTTTCCTTTTTTTTTTTTTACATTAGCAATCATAATTTCACGTCTTGCAGATGTTATAGGGTAAAGCAACTAAAATGAAAGCAAAGGAGACAACTTCAATGAGTTCTCATCTTTACTCTTTAGTGTAGGGCTGTAGTGCAACCGTGCATCATATTGTCAATTAACATAGCCTACTGTCCATCAACAACATCAGAAATACATTCATGCAATACAACATTGTAAATAAACATAAATGAACTGTAATAATCCCCAGCCTCTCCTTCTCTACTTCCTCCTGCCTCTCTTCCTCTAACTTCTCTGGCCTCTCCTCCTCCATCTCCTCCAGCCTCTCTGCTGTCTGTCACCTTACAAAAAAATATGTTGATGCATAACAGATACATTAGGGGCAATGACCATAGAGCTTGATGGTACAGTTACTGCCTGAGCAAAAAGGCTTTTACTAAATATGAATATTACTTAATATTAATTAATTATATTTTATAACTGTAAAATCACATGATCATCTAGTGAGGTTGTATTGTATTTCCACAACAAAGTTTTGTTCATTGGTATTTTCAAACCGTTGCTCACTTCTACACAAATACATGAAACTAAAAAATAATTTCAAAAATAAAACGGAAAGGTGAAATCCGGCCATCTGATTGGCTGTTAACCGTGGTTTAAATATTGAGCACGGCTACTATTCTAAAGCCTTATCACAGCGCAGGCTATAACTCCGCCTCAGGCACGTATGACTGGTATAAATGGAAGTTGTTGTCATGTATCCATGACAACGGACTGTTGCAGTCCGTAGTAAAAGACAGCTGATGTTTTTACGATGTTAAAAAACGGAGACTAAAGTAGTTGAATTCACATGTTTAAGGTTAACTTTCACCTGGGGCGGCATAGCTCGGTTGGTAAAGTGGCCGTGCCAGCAACTTGAGGGTTGCAGGTTCGATTCCCGCTTCCGCCATTCTAGTCACTGCCGTTGTGTCTTTGGGCAAGGCACTTTACCCACCTGCTCCCAGTGCCACCCACACTGGTTTAAATGTAACTTAGATATTGGGTTTCATTATGTAAAGCGCTTTGAGTCACTAGAGAAAAGCGCTATATAAATATAATTCACTTCACACTTCACTTCACCTCCGGGGAGGGTTAACAATGGTAGAGGGGACTGAGTATTGACTTTCACCTGACAAAAAGCGGAGGAAAAGACGAGATGCAGTGCTAATTTGGAGCCAACGTCTGGATAGGTGGGACTATTTTTTCCACAGTGAGGCTATTTAATTGGATAATATGTATTTCTGGTTGAATAAAACTACATTAAATTGATTGAGTATTCCTATTTCATATTGCCTTTATTGGTAACCGTTTTATAAAAGCAATATATCACTCCAGTCCATGGTATATGCTCATTATAGCACTCTAAGGGGCGTGACTGGAGTGATATATTGTTTAATTATTCAATATTATTGAGCCTCTATACACCCTTGAAGTAACTTACAGTTTGACTCCTAAAGAAGTCTTTTATATCCAGCACACACGCACGCAAACAGACACAATCACAATGTAAGTCACACCACTGATATTAAAATCCATCTAGCTACCGTGTGCCAGGAACAACAAATGCCGGACATGTTGACAACTTGCACTGACAGTTGCACCGCCTCTCGTCAAGTCGCTAGCAACTAGCATGTAGGGTAGCTTTTACTAGCAGGAGTGACAGCGGGGACAGCCAATCACACGTGAGTTAGCATGAAACCGGCAACCAATCAGGGAGCGATATTTAGGTTAGAGGCGGGACTTCTAGAAGAGACGAACATTTAAACCCTTTCTGTGCCATAATCATTGACTAAACATTACGGGCAGCGCTTGTATTGATAGTGACTACACAGTAGCGGCTGGATATTGGTGGGGACGTGTCCATAGCGTCCTTACCCAATTCTACGCCCTTGGGAAACACGCATTTCCAGGCCAAGTTCACTCTTAAAATACTTTAACCATGGCATAAAAAAGGGCGTATGGATAGTTTTTGTGCACACACAAGCTTCATACACCAGGCCCTTGTTGTATAGAGCAACTTGGACAACTGTAAACACATGCATTGATATTTTAACCTTCTAAAGCCTAGCAACCACATTTATTTTGCACAACAGGAACATTTCATTCAGAAATGTGTAACTGATTTGAAAATAATAGACCAAAAGATAATGTTCACTACAAAAGATGTATTTCAAAAATAAAAATAATAGTGAAGGGAGAATTTTGGCCCTCTGGTCCTTTGCTTTCTGGAAATGTGCCCCCTGGAACAATTTAGTTTAATAACCCTGGTGCAGATGGATAGATGCAGTTCTTTATTAATCCCCCCAAAAGAAAATCACAATTCCAGCAGTTTCGTTTGTGAAAGACAAAAAGATGATGAACATAAAAGGAACAATTAGCTGTCTTTGCAAATTATTCCAAAAAAAGAAAAACTGGAAGTGCCTGCAAAAGAGTGCGTGTGTTACGCGGTTGTTAAAATGTTGATAAAAAATATACAAATGCTTTATGATGTCAAGAGTTTGACCCTGGAAAAGATTACTAAGCATTCCTGCTTTTGCTATGGCAAATGTTGATTGCAACTCGCATTCCACAACGTGTTGTATTCAACCTGAGATATGCTACTATTTTGCTATTTCTACCAAAAAAAAAAAAAAATTATGTGCTGCATTTTGGGAATGCCGTGTAACTGTTCAAACCTGTTAGTGTAGGGCTGTACTGCAACCGTGCATCATACTGTCAATTAACATAGCCTACTGTCCATCAACAACATCAGAAATACATTCATGCAATACAACATTGTAAATAAACATAAATGAACTGTAATAATCCCCAGCCTCTCCTTCTCTACTTCCTTTGCAGCCAAATCAGTCCGCTTCCAATTGTGTCTTCATGTTCGTGTCACAGACACACACAGTGCGGTTTAAATGTCAGAACTGTTTGACATGGGTAAATTTTTAATGATGACACACTGAAAATCCATTTTCCCTGCCACAAAATGACATACTTAGAATTAGTTGTGTCATAGCCCCTTATTAACCTGGGTATGAATATTTTTTGGGGGGATAAGATGAGATCTATTGTCTCACTTCCTCTTTTGTTTCATCTTTGTCGCACAAAATGCTGTCACAAACTGGCCCCAATGCTGACAGCGAGGGAGAGAAAACACATCCTCACAATGTGTCAGGAGTTACAATAAATGTTGCCAGGGGTTGCAATATGAAGTGTGTTGTCCTCTCAAGTTTGTGACGAGTACTTTTTTTTAATTATCGCATGATAAAATGAGTCTGGTATTACTTTAACAGGGGACCTACGAGGGGCAATATTGATGCTTTAATACATTGCACCATTCCTCTTTATTATGAATGAACCAGCCAATGGAGTAAATCATTTTGCATTTGCTTTTAATGAGTATTACAGTGTTGATTAGTCCAACAGGTAAATATTTTCTCATCATGCTTTATTTTTGACAATAATATAACATAAAGTATAGAATGGCAATTACTGTACAACAAAAACATTTTGTTCCATCTTACTATTGAGAACATGATAATATTAATCTACAAACCCCGCTTTGATATGAGTTGGGAAATTGTGTTAGATGTAAATATAAACGGAATACAATGATTTGCAAATCCTTTTCAACCCATATTCAATTAAATGCACGACAAAGACAAGATATTTGATGTTCAAACTCATAAACTTAATTTTTTTGTGCAAATAATAATTAACTTAGAATTTCATGGCTGCAACACGTGCCAAAGTAGTTGGAAAAGGGCATGTTCACCACTATGTTACATCACCTTTTCTTTTAACAACACTCAATAAGCGTTTGGGAACTGAGGAAAGTAATTGTTGAAGCTTTGAAAGTGGAATTCTTTCCCATTCTTGTTTTATGTAGAGCTTCAGTCGTTCAACAGTCAGGGGTCTCCAATGTCGTATTTTACGCTTCATAATGCGCCACACATTTTCGATGGGAGACAGGTCTGGACTGCAGGCTGGCCAGGAAAGTACCCACAGTCTTTTTTTTATGAAGCCACGCTGTTGTAACACGTGCTGAATGTGGCTTGGCATTGTCTTGCTGAAATAAGCAGGGGCGTCCATAAAAAAGACGGCGCTTGGATGACAGCATGTGTTGTTCCAAAACCTCTATGTACCTTTCAGCATTAATGGTGCTTTCACAGATGTGTAAGTTACCTATGCCTTAGGCACTAATGCACCCGCATACCATCACAGATGCTGGTTTTTGAACTTTGCGTCGATAACAGTCTGGATGGTCTACTTCCCCTTTGGTCCGGATAACACAATGTCGAATATTTCCAAAAACAATTTGGAATGTGGACTCGTCAGAGCTCAGAACACTTTTCCACTTAGATGATCTCGGGCCGAGAAAAGCTGGCAGAGTTTCTGGATGTTGTTGATAAATGGCTTTCGCTTTGCATAGTAGAGCTTTAACTTGCACTTACAGATGTAGCGACCAACTGTATTTAGAGACAGTGTTTTTCTGAAGTGTTCCTGTGCCCATGTGGTGATATCTTTTAGAGATTGATCAAAATCAGAATCAGAGATACTATATTAATCCCCAAGGGGAAATATAAATTTTCCGCACAATCCCATTCAAGTTCAGACAAACATTACAGGGAGACAGAACAGGATCGCTGACGGGTCTGCCAACTTCCGGCGACCCTTACAAAAAAGGTGAGATACAGGTAAACAAGTGGGGGTAAATGGGAGAAAAAAATAAAAACAAAATAAAATACATTTTAAAAATCGGTCTAAGCCTGGGCCCCTGGAGAGGGGGTCCAGAGTGAGGTCAAGGGAAAAAACAACTGATAGCCATAGCACACATCCCTCTTACATGTGTGTAAGAGGGAAACATCAAAGAAAACAAAGGACAGAGGGTCCTGGACCAAAAGGCAATATATATATATATATATATATATATATATATATATATATATATATATATATATATATATATATATATATGTATGTATGTATATATATATATATATATATAAATATATATATATATATATATATATATATATATATATATATATATATATATAATAACACACGAAAACAAGAAGGAAACACGAAAGGATGACACATGAGCACAGAACTCCTGCAAACAGCAGCCACTACAGCGGTGCAATATTGAAAAAAAGTTGTCGGTTTTTGATACAGTGCCATCTGAGGGATCGAAAGTCACGGTCATTCAATGTTGGTTTCTGGCCATGTCGCTTACGTGGAGTGATTTCTCCAGATTCTCTGAACTTTTTGATGATATTATGGACAGTAGATGTTGAAATCCCTAAATTTTTTGCAATTGCACTTTGGGAAACGTTGTTCTTAAACTGTTGGACTATTTGCTCAAGCGGATGTGGACAAAGGGGTGTACCTCACCCCATCCTTTTTTGTGAAGGACTGAGCATTTTTTGGGAAGCTGTTTTAATACCCAATCATGGCACCCATCTGTTCCCAATTAGCCTGCACATCTGTGGGATATTCCAAATAAGTGTTTGATGAGAATTCCGTAACCTTATCAGTATTTATTGCCACCTTTCCCAACTTCTTTGTCACCTGTTACTGGCATCAAATTCTAAAGTTAATGATTATTTGCAAAAAAAAAACATGTTTATCAGTTTGAACATCAAATATGTTGTCTTTGAAGCATATTCAACTGAATATGGGTTGAAAATGGTTTGCAAATCATTGTATTCCGTTTATATTTACATCTAAGACAATTTCCCAACTCATATGGAAACGGGGTTTGTACTATGATTACATCGATATTTTTTGTCGTCACAAAGTCTTTCTTCCTTTTTTCAAAAATTCCAATTATTTTTATAAACTCAGGCAATACGTCCCTGGACACATGAGGACTTTGAATATGACCAACATATGATCCTGTAAGTACGTGGTATCGGATCGATACCTAAATTTGTGGTATCATCCAAAACTAATGTAAATGTCAGGCTTATCACTGACAGTTTGGTTATGTTTTAGTTATTCTTCTGTGTTTGTTTTATTTCCTGTCAGCGCTATTATTTTTGTTCAGTTTCCTGCTTGTCTCCCTGAGCGCTGTTTCTCCTCAGCTCCGGCTGATTTGCACCTGGCCACACCTGGTGTCAATCAGCCAACTGCTATTTACACCTGCTTTGCCCTCCAGTCAGTTCTGGAGTATTGTCGCTGTATGCTGTTGACTACTAGCTGTAAGCTGTAAGCTGTGGACTGCTTGCTGTCTCCAATTCTACCTGGTTCCTCGTCTCTTGTGAGCTGTTCCCTGGTTCTTGTTCCTGCTTGCTGTCTCCAGTTTTCTTGGTTCCTGGTTTGTGTTTTACGTGCATTTTCGGACATTAAATCACGTTTTCCTGCACCAAGCCTGCCATCTCTGCATTTTGGGGTTCGTCACCACCAATACGTTACAGTCAAGTATTAAACAGCAGAAGAATAAGTGATTATTACATTTTAACAGAAGTGTAACCGGAACATGTTATAACAGGAAGTTAGCAGATAGTAACAGTAAATGAACAAGACAAGTTGCTTGTATGTTCACTATTTTACCTAAGGACAAAAGAGTTCTTCGATTGCAATAAGAAAAATTGGTTTAATGTACTGTAAGATTTTTTGTTAAAATAAAGCCAATAATGCCATTTTTTGTGGTCCCCTTTATTAAGAAAAGTATCAAAAGATATCAAAAAGTATCGAAATACTGTACATTTTGCTACAGGTACCAAAATATTGGTATCGGGACAACGATATGTCTTTTGAGACAACCTGAACAATTGCAAAACAGTTGCAATTGATTGACTGATTGATTGAGACTTTTATTAGTAGATTACACAGTACAGTACATATACCGTACGATTGACCACTAAATGGTAACACCCAAATAAGTTTTTCAACTTGTTTAAGTCAGCGTCCACGTTAATCAATTCATGGTATAAATATATACTATCAGCATTGTCATGTCTACGTGATCATGTTTTGTTTTAGTCATGTTCTGTTTGTTTTTTTGGTCACTAAGCTCCTGTTTTTGCACTTCCTGGTTTGTTTTGTCACCATGACTACCCATTAGTTTTCACCTGTCCTCACGTCTCACACCTGTCTTCACTAATCACGACAGTATTATTTAAGCCTATCTGTTTCTGTTCTTCGTCCTGGCAACACCCTCCATCACCTGCTACGCACCTTGTAATCCATGCCAATGATCCAAGTCCCGTTTTCGTTCCGTTCCAAGTAAGTTTATAAAAAATATGTACTTACATTCACGTCTTGCCCGTGCCAACTTTCCTTTACCTCGGGAAACAATCCACGCCCAAGTCCTAGTCGTGACAAGCATTATACAGTTGTCACACAAGTTATTGATTCAATAGCCTGAGAAATTGTAAAATATGATATTGGATACTTGAGTTTTCTTTAGAATCAAAGTATCTATCTCGATCTGACGGCCGTTCATCATTCAAGTCATCATTTGACTTTTGAGACTTTCTTTTCACAAGATTTTGCCTGAACTCCAAATGATAAGACCCCTGGGATGACTTTTTATTGCACCTGTAAAATGTTGACAATTCCCACTTCAAATACTGAATGAACCGATGACTAATAAATGTAAAGTGCTTAACTCAAACAAGTGAATAACCTGAGCACCTTCTCTGTTCGCTGGCCTAAATTGGTCATGAATTCCTTTGTTTGTTTTTTTTAGCAACATAACCCTTGGTGTGTTTGTGCCATGCATCTTGGGCCCATGCCCTGCTTTTCTGACATCACCTATATCCCCTTGGGGAATGCTTTGGTAAAAAAAATAGCCGTGGCTTCCTGCACGCTCTCTCATTTGCGTTGCACATTCAAATGGGCCTCAAGTCCAAACATGCATGTACTTGCATATGTAAGTATTGAATAGGTCTTTAATTATTAAACTCAATAAACTGGCATATGTAGTATTTATCCATCCATACATCCATCCATCTATTTTCTACCATTTATCCCTTTTGGCGTCACAGGGGAGCAGGAGCCTATCCCAGATGCACTCGGTCGTAAGGGATATACATATATGCATAGATTTACATATACAGTACAGTTTTGGTGCTAGGAATTTTCAAAATGGGGTCCCAGGAACCTCATCAAGTCATAAAAATGGGGTCCCACAGTACATTTTTGGGGTCCCAGTTTTTTGTAACGATTGAAATGATAAATGTATTCATTATCCTGTTATATCTCACATTCCTTATTGGGTTTCGGAAAAAGGTTGTCGTAAACGTTACTTAATTCATAAAAAAAAAGAATAATATAACATTTGTTTTTAATTAGAGATGTCCGATAATGGCTTTTTTGCCGATATCCTGTCACGGCTTGGACTATGGGATTTTCCAACACAAAGGTAAATTGGCACAAGCTAGGGCGGAGAACAAACTAGACTGCTGAAAACAAAAACTAACACAAAGGCATGAAACACAAAACTCAATAACTGTGACCTATAAAAAAAAAAAAACTTAGGTGGCATGGAAAGAACGATAATACAGCAATGGCATGGCATGAAGGCAGTTGAGGAATAAAGTCGCCAGGCTAACTTCATGGCAACTTCCGGTTTAAATAATAGACATGATAATTATAAACAGGTGTGAGAACTGAGGACAGGGGCGTGACATGAGGGCAAGGTGAAAATTAATGAGTTGGCATGGTAACAAAGAAAACAAGGAAGTGCAGGAACAGGAACTGAGTGTCCAAAAAATAAAACCAAACATAACAAAAACAAAACCTGATCCCATGGGCGTGACAGAGCCTCCCCGTTAAGGACAGCTCCCAGATGTCCAAAAAAAACTATGATCAAGAATCATGGGAGGGCGGGAGGTGGACATGGCCGTGGGTCGCCAGACCACGTGTCCCCGTATCCACCGGGGCAGAGTTAGGTGGTGGCGACGCGTAAAGGTCCGCTGTACCTGACGAGGTGGGCGACCCGGGAAGGGCCATATCCGTGGCCGAAGAGAAGGTCGGCGCCCTTGGCGTGGCGGATGACCATGTAGTGGCCATATTCGTGGCAGACGAGGAGGTCGGTGCCCTTGGCGTGGCGGACGATCACATAGTGGCCACATTCGTGGCCGACAAGGAGGTCAGTGCCCTTGGCGTGACGGACGACCACGTAATGGCCGACAAGGAGGCAGATGCGTCGTCATAGTGGCAGGCGGCGAAGCTTGGCGTGGTGCTGCTACTGGCAGCACTGGAGCTTGGCATGGTGCAGGCACTGGAGCTTGGCGTGGAGCATGCACTGGAACCTGTTGTGGTGCATGCACTGGTACCTGTTGTGGTGCAGGCACTGGGGTCCGGTATGGTGCAGGTACTGGAGGTTGTCGTGCTGCAGTCACTGGAGCTTGTCATGGTGCAGGCACTGGAGCTTTTCGTGGCGCAGGCAATGGTACCTGTTGTGGTGCAGGCAATGGTACCTGTTGTGGTGCAGGCAATGGGCCCCGGCGTGGTGCAGGCACTGGAACTTGTCGTGGTGCAGGCAATGGGGCCCGGCGTGGTGCAGAAACTGGAGCATGGCTTGGACTTGGTGCTAGCCGTGGACTTGGATTTGGTGCTAGCTGTGGGCTTGGTGCTAGCCGTGGACTTGGGCTTGGTGCTAGCCGTGGACTTGGGTTTGGTGCTAGCCGTGGACTTGGTGCTAACCGTGGACTTGGTGCTAACCGTGGACTTGGACTTGGTGCTAGCCGTGGACTTGGTTTTGGTGCTAGCCTTGGACTTAGACTTGGTGATAGCCATTGACTTGGACTTGGTGCTAGCCGTGGGCTTGGTACTAGCCATGGACTTGGGCTTGGTGCTAGCCGTGGACTTGGGTTTGGTGCTAGCCATGGACTTGGTGCTAACCGTGGACTTGGTGCTAGCCCTGGACTTTGACTTGGTGCTAGCCTTGGACTTGGACTTGGTCGTGGTGCTAGCTTTGGAGCAGCGAAAGGTGTTAGCCGTGGTGCAGGTGGAGGTGGCATAGCTGGGGGTTGTGGCTTGGCAGGCGGAAAGACCGGTGGTGGTGGCCTAGCTGGAGGTTGCGGCTTAGCAGGCCGAAAGACCGGTGGTGAAGGCCTAGCTGGGAGTTGCAGCTTGGCAGACCGAAGAACTGGTGGTGGCGGCCGTGTTGGTGGCTGTGGCTTGGCAGGCCGAAGAACTGGTGGTGGCGGCCGTGCTGGCGGCTCTGGCTTAGCATGACGCTGGGCAAGACCATCTGAACAGCCCCCAGCCCTAGACCCCCCCTCAAGGAGCGGATACCAGACGCGCTCACCGCGATCTGGAACAGTCTTTTGGGGTGGGTGGAGGGAGGTGAGGAGGGGGGCATAATCCTCCCCTTTAAATTGTCCAAAAAGTCTTTTTTCATCTGTCTTGGATTGAGTGGGTGAAGAATTTTTTTTGGGTGATGTGGGCAGGGCTTGAGTCCTGAGGGGCAGGGCATGAAAATTGGATGACTTTGACTGATTTGACCTGATTTTCAAAATCATGTTTTGATAATATTTGATCATGTTTATTGGGCTAGAGTCTTCTGCTGTGGGCGAGTGATCATGAGAAAAAGTATTGGAAAAAAAAATTAGGTCTGTGGTGTTGTCCTGGGGAAGTCGGGCAGACTGGAGCCTGTTTCTGCCCGGAGGGGTAGGAGCTTGCGGGGTTGACGCGTCCTGTCCGCTCGTGGAAGCCTTCCCTGACGTCCTGTATTGTATCGTCCCGGAAGAGTTAGTGCTGCAAAGGGTTCTGGGTATTTGTTTTGTTATGTTTATGTTGTGTTACGGTGTGGATGTTCTCCCGAAATGTGTTTGTCATTCTGGTTTGGTGTGGGTTCACAGTGTGGCGTATATTTGTAACAGTGTTAAAGTTGTTTATACGGCCACCCTCAGTGTGACCTGTATGGCTGTTGACCAAGTATGCAGTGCATTCACTTGTGTGTGTGTGAAAAGCCGTAGGTACTCAGTGATTGGGCTGGAACGCAAAGGCTGTGCCTTTAAGGTTTATTGGCGCTCTGTACTTCTCCCTACGTCCTTGTACCACTCTATAGAGCGGTGTTTAAAAAGTCATACATTTAACTTTTTGAAACCCCTCCCCTACACTAATACTGTACCTAATTGTCTCTAAATATATAATCAAAAATCACTTTAATTACCTATTGAGTGTTTTTTTTTTTGTTTAGTTTGCACAGTGAGCCTAAATCAGGGGTCCGCAACCCAAACTGTTGAAAGAGCCATATTGGACCAAAAATACAACAGACTAATCAGTCTAAAGCTGCAAAAAAATTAAAATTTCATTTGATTTTTGAATTTTATTAAAGGGGAATTTCAGAAGGGTTAAAGTCAACAAAAATCAGTTCCCAGTGGCTTATTTTATTTTTCTAAGTTTTGTTCAAAATTTTACCCATCATGGAATATCCCGAAAAAAGGTTTTAATGTGCCTGATTTTCTCTATCTTTAAATCCATCGTCCATTTTCCTGTGATGTCATTCAGTGATGCCAACATGGCGGATAGCACAACAAGATATAGCGACATTAGCTCGGATTCAGACTCGGATTTCAGCGGCTTAAGTGATTCAACAGATTACGCGTGTATTGAAACGGATGGTTGGAGTATGGAGGCCGATAGCGAAAACTAAATTGAAGAAGAAACTGAAGCTATTGAGCGAATAGCTATTGACACTATTCGACGATCGCTTTCGATTGAGTGTCTCAGGATATCCATACATCTCTGTGCCATATCTGCCTTAGCATCGCCGGTAAAATGTGCAGACCAAACGATCGGGACTTTCGCATCTTGTGACACTAGAGCAACTTAAATCCGTCGATTGGTAAGTGTTTGTTTGGCATTAAATGTGGGTGGAGGGAAAGGCTGGATGCAAATATAGCTACAAATGTACATACAGCTAGCCTAAATAGCATGTTAGCATCGATTAGCATGCCATGCTAATCGATGCACACTCCATGTAAATCAACTTAAATCCATCCCTGAGCGTGTTGTTTCACCCTAGGACAACACACTGACGAGGCATGATGTCTCCAAGGTATGGAAAACAGTCAAAAAAACGGAAAATAACAGAGATGATTAGACTCGATGTTTGTAATGTGTTTGAGAAAATGGCCGATGGACTACTCAGGTGACGCCACGTTGTGACGTCATCGCTCTGAGAGCAAATAATAGAAAAGCGTTTAATTCGCCAAAATTCACCCATTTAGAGTTCGGAAATCGGTTAAAAAAATATATGGTCTTTTTTCTGCAACATCAAAGTATATATTGACGCTTACATAGGTCTGGTGATAATGTTCCCCTTAAAGGATCCCTATTAGCTGGTTGCCACAACAACCCACTACTCTTCCTGGAGTCCACAAACTCAATACAAGTACAAGTAAAAGCATATAATTATAACTACACAATACAGCAAAAAAAAATCAAAGAACAAATAAAAACATCAATAAGAAAACAAGAAAACACAGAATAATAATTACCATATAAATATAACTACACAATACAAATCCAAACAAAATCATCAACAAGCAAAGTCATTTAAAGACTCGGATAAAATATTACTTTCCTTTTAAAAACCTGTTTACTTTCAATGCTGGTGAGAATTCGAGGCAGGTTATTCCAGAGCGATACAGATCTATAAATAAAAAATTTCCGCAAAGTATTCTTCCTGGGACGAGGGAGCCGTATATAATTTTATAATGAAAGCAACACATGACATAAGTGTCTATATTAGCTATAAAAGCCTGCTATCAGAATGACTATGGGTCACAGGCTGTAAATTTGGAGGCTACTCAGAAGGAAATGGCTGGCTTTTAATGGCCAAAGGTATAGATGTGTGGGTCCAAGATAAAGAAAACGGCAGGCTGTCTTCATCTAATGGATTTATTACAATCTTTGGCAAGCTAGGTAATGTTTGCTGAGGTCTGGAACAACATGGCACCCAAACGTTTATCCTAAATGCATTCAATATTACATACAGACAATGTGTCATGAGACATGCAAAACTAAATTATATACAGAGAGGATAAAAGCAAAAAATATTAAATGAGCTCAAATATACCTACAAATGAGGCATAATGATGCAATATGTCCATACAGCTAGCCAAAATTGCATGTTAGCATTGATTAGCTTGCAGTCATGCACTGACCAAATATGCCTTATTGGCAGTCCACAAAGACAATAACATCAACAAAGTTCACCTTTGTGCATTCACGCACAGCATAAAACGTTTGGTGGACAAAATGAGACAAAGAAGAAAGTTGAAGATTTTACTGTTGCGTCACAGTCCACAATATGGTGAGTTCAAGAACTGCCGAAATTAGTAGGACAAAACGATGTTCACCATACTCTCATCAGCGAAGCATACACACAAGCATGTTAAACAGTGGGCTTTCTAACAATTGGGAAGTTTTGTGTCACATTTGTCCGCAAACAAAAAAATATACTAAAACAAAAATGAAGTGAAGTGAATTATATTTATAGAGCGCTTTTTCTCTAGTGACTCAAAGCGCTTTACATAGTGAAACCCAATATCTAAGTTACATTCAAACCAGTGTGGGTGGCACTGGGAGCAAGTGGGTAAAGGGTCTTGGGCAAGGACACAAGGGCAGTGACTAGGATGGCGGGAGCGGGAATCGAACCTGCAACCCTCAAGTTGCTGGCACGGCCACTCTACCAACCAATCCTTTTTTAAAAATGCTCCATGGAGCCACTAGGGCGGCACTAAAGAGCTGCATGCGGCTAGAGAGCGGCGGGTTGTTAACACCCCGCTCTAAATCATTGAGGGGGACGAATGTGTTCCCTGTCAAAGAGCCTAAAATGTAAATATCAAAGATGTTTGAGCTGTGTCTACAGTGTAATTGTAAGAATAATTGTATCTAAGTTGTCACAAAACTTTGTGTTACATTGAGTTCAGCACGCCCTGCGAGAGGACAAAAGCTGTCTTTGACCATACTAAGCAAAAGGCTTGTAAAACTCCACTGTGTACTATGGGAAGCGACATGAAAGCCTCAATTTCTTTTTTCTATTGTAATCCAAAATTAAGATTTTGTCTTGACCTAAGATCTACAAAGTGGGGAGAAAGCAGGGCCTGACTCCCCTCCAGGCACCTTTTCTTTGAACTGTTTTACGACCTCTTCTTTGAACTGTTTTGTAACCAAAGACGATGGCTGTTTACGACCCCCCTCCCTTAGAAACAGCTGTTGCCATGTAATCAGGAAAAGTCCAAATAAAAGAAGAGGCGTACAATTTTTCCTCAGAGCGTGGTGAGACACTGTATAAGGGTGCAGGTGTACGCGCTATCCTCATTGAGCCAAATTTAATTTGTCTCTGTTTGATTCTTTGCTTCTTGTCTTGTTTAAGAGATGACATCAGTGTTGTAACCTGACACGGATGCTATCAGCTTCTGGGAGCGTTGTAATACCTTAGGATTCCTTCCAGCCACTCACGCTTTCATGGACCAAATCACATTTGTGTGTGGTCAGCATCAACAGTCACATACTAGATGTTCGTTCTGGCTTATAAACAAGTTAAAGACATCCCTTTGTGTGTCCATGCACATGTGGACTGTGTGGATGTGTGTTTTTGTCCAAGTGTGTGTTCAGTGATATTCATCAAATGCCCCCACTCCTGCCGCCTCCCACTCACAAACCAGAGTGAGCCCAAATATTGCAGCAGCCTGACTTATGTTCCTCTTTCCAAGGGGACCAGTTTTGACAAACGACAAGAAGGTGCTTGCTCAGCAAACTCCCTGCTCATAAATTACACAACAGAATTGGGCTTTATTGACTTACCTGTGACCCCTGCTGGAGCTACTGGAGACTGTTGCTGATAATCCTCATCGTGGAAAATCCTCACCGATGTCTGATGATAAAAACAGAGCGGTCACTTGAACACCCGTCACAACCGATTGATGTTAAAGGTTAAATCTTAGGCTTTTTTTTGTTTTTTCTAATAGTCAATACATTTAATTATACAAAATACTAAATTATACAGTCGTGATCAAAGGTTTACATACACTTGTGAAGAATATAATGTCATGACTCTCTTGAGTTTCCAATAATTTCTACAACTCTTATTTTTTCGTGATAGAGAGATTGGAGCACATACTTGTTGGTCACAAAAAAACATCCATGAAGTTTGGTTCTTTTATGAATTTATTTTGGGTCTACTTAAAATGTGACCAAATCTGCCGGGTCAAAAGTATACATACAGCAATGTTATTATTTGGTTACATGTCCTTTGGCAAGTTTCACTGCAATAAGGCGCTTTTGGTAGCCATTCACAAGCTTCTGGTTGAATTTTTGACCACTCGTCTTGACAAAATTGGTGCAGTTGAGGTAGATTTGTTGATTTTCTGACATGGACTTGTTTCTTCAGCATTGTCCACACGTTTAAGTCAGGGGTTTGGGAAGGCCATTCTAAAACCTTAATTCTAGCCTGATTTTGCCATTTCTTTACCACGTTTGACGTGTGTTTGGGGGTCATTGTCCTGTTGGAACACCCAACTGTGCCCAACCTCCGGGCTGATGATTTTAGGTTGTCCTGAAGAATTTGGAGGTAATCCTCCTTTTTCATTGTCCCATGTACTCTCCGTAAAGCACCAGTTCCATCGGCAGTAAAACAGGTCCAGAGCATAATACTACCACCACCATACTTGACGGTAGGCCTGGTGTTCCAAGGATTAAAGGCCTCACCTTTTGTCCTCCAAACATTTTGCTGGGTTTGTGGCCAAACAGCTCAATTTTTGTACCATCTGACACCACACGGACTAAGATAAAACCTTTTGGTCAGATGAAACAAAAATTGAGCTGTTTGGCCACAATACCCAGCAATATGTTTGGAGGAGGAAAGGTGAGGTCTTTAATCTCCAAGAATCCCAGGACTTTGTTTGCTATTATCTGATTATAATATTTGTTGGACTGTTTTAGCAAGTACCTATTTTTCTGTGCAGAGAATTTCTACTACATCATTGTGAGGGCCCCTTTCTTTTCAGATACAATTTTAACTGAGCTCGCCTTCAAGTATTATTTTTTTGTCTTTGAATAGGAAGTACAAAACCAAACTGTAAACCAGGAGTACCCACACTTTTTCTGCAGGCGAGCTACTTTTCAGTTGACCAAGTCGAGGGGATCTACCTCATTCATATACAGGGGCGTCACTAGACCTAATACTGTACTGGGGCACACCTGGGGCACAAATAATTCATGTGAGTGTGCAAAGCGCGCAAGCAAAAACATTTTTAGCACTTATTTATCATAAAAAATACATAAATAGTGCTTTAAACTATGAAATCATATCAGATTATGTTTTATGGATCTTTGATTAACATCCTGAAATTAACTAATGCATTTGACCTACTTGTGCACTTTTTACTCCAGACTTCTAAACTGCTACTGGTAAAAGCAAAAAGGAAGAGCAATGAATCTTTTTGAAATATATATTGCAGTAATCATCTGCAAATTTAACATCTACAAAATTAAAACAAAAAATAAAGCACCCCTACATCTCTGGGTTCTTTTATATTATTTAATTTCCATTTATGGCAATGTGGCTAATCCTATTTCGGATACACAAAACTATAAAATATACACAAAACAATAAAGCCACAGTAGTAGAATAAATGAACAACTGTTGTGTGTCTGTTCAGGGAATCATTTTCTGAGAAGTAAACTGTAACGTCTCCTTTTCATTTTTGCAAAGTGGTCAATCACTCTGGACAGACATGGAAATATTACAGTAACTGTTATACAGTTGAACAGTGGTTCCCAACTGCTGGGTCGTGACATAAAAGTGGATTGTGTGTCATTTTCAGCGAGTCGCAGTCAGATGTGTGCATGAAAAAAAAAAAGTTTAGGGAGAAAAAAATCAAATTGTGGCAACAAAACCAGATATTTTAAGCCATTTTTCTAGTCACTATTAGTGAGTATTTTAGCAAAAGGCAAACCGACTAACAAGTTGGAGGAGGACTCAGGACAGACATGGAAATATATTTTTTTTAAATCTAAATGGGGCAACAAAACCCGATATTTACAGCCATCTTTCTGAAAACAAATACAGAAATGTTACTATTTTTTCATGAAACAAAACCAGATGCTTTAGCTGTAGCCATTTTTCTGGTGACAAAACAAGATTATTTTAGTCAAAGTCACACCAATTAACAAGACAAGTCTACTGTGCTATTTTTCTGTGAAATAAACTTGAATGATTTAAAAATTTGGCTCAAGACTTGATATGGAAAAATGTTTTTCTTCCTGAAGATAAACCATTTGAGAAGCACTCAGCTCACACATGCTTACTCCAAATCATCATTGATGCAGAACCAGCAGACAATAACCAACATGATGTTTCATGTTCATTGGAAATTCCCCCGACAGCTCGTACAGTAAATGAATATGTTTGTCTTGATACAAGGAATAACGTTAGCTAACTTAGCATCAACTTAAGACAATGATGTTGCCTAGCTAGCTAGGACTTCACTTACATCTCTCATTCCTGCTGCTTCTTCTCTGCTGCGGGCGAATAACTTTCTTAAATCCATCTAGGAGTTACAGTTTGAGTCAAATCAAAATCAAAATATTGTAATTAACAAATTGTTGTTGGCTAACGTCACCTACCTCACGCAGTAATTCTCATCCTCTCTCTCTCTCTCTCTCTCTCTCTCTCTCTCTCTCTCTCTCTCAACCAAGTCTCGATCCACACGTGAATAAATTACCATATTAATTAGCCATGTGCTCACTGTTTCGTGGAGTGAATACAGTAGCAATCAATTACCATACTAAGTAGTATGTGCGCTGTTGTCTATGTTATGTAGACTTAAAACTCTGAAGCGTTTTTTTTTATTGGTGAAATTTTTACTGGGGCACTGCAGATCAACAGTGGGGCACATGCCCCAGTGAAATATGTCTGGCGACGCCCCTGTTCATATATATCATTTATGTTTATTTTTTATGAAAGAGACCTTTTTGTTAACAAGCTAAAGGTGTTTAATGATAATACAAGCATGTTTAACACACAGATTCCTTGCTTTCATGAAGACAATAATTTAAGTTTATGTATTACCTGATGACAGTAGTGATGATAACTTCCACATTTTCAAATGGAGGAGATAAAAAAGTCCTCCTTTCTGTCCAATACCATATGAAAGTGTTTGGTTTTTGGCATCTCATTTGTCCAGCTTCCGTACTTGTTTTTTATACACTGTAAAAGAAATATGTTGGCGGCAAACTCCGTAGCTTGCTGGCTCGTGTGCGCTAGCTTTCTGAGACTCTTATTTTGTTAGCACAGGCAGTATGAATCAGCGCTTTTATTGTGTAGACAGGAACTGTGCAGTCGGTCTTTACAGTTTTGACGGCAGGTACGGCGCAAGAGTCTGTGGAAATAAAAAGTGTTTCTCGCCTTCCTGTCGGTCATTTTTTCTTAATAATGATCACGCAGCGGGCTTCACGGTGGCAGAGGGGTTAGTGCATCTGCCTCACAATACGAAGTTCCTGCAGTCCTGGGTTCAAATCCAGGCTTGGGATTTTTCTGTGTGGAGTTTGCATGTTCTCCCCGTGAATGCGTGGGTTCCCTCCGGGTACTCCGGCTTCCTCCCACCTCCAAAGACACGCATCTGGGGATAGGTTGATTGGCAACACTAAATTGGCCCTAGTGTGTGAATGTGAGTGTGAATGTTGTCTGTCTATCTGTGTTGGCCCTGCGATGAGGTGGCGACTTGTCCAGGGTGTACCCCGCCTTCTGCCCGATTGTAGCTGAGATAGGCGCCAGCGCCCCCCGCGACCCCAAAAGGGAATAAGCGGTAGAAAATGGATGGATGGATGGATGATCACGCAGCAGCCAGCATCATCTCACAAGACCCTTTGGTGTCATGACTGTCAATCAAGTGACGTCATAGTAAAGATTGATGATCACTTTACAGCACCCCTGCTGTAAATAAAAAAAAAACGTTCATAATTATAGTCATTTTGCAATAACTACTGCTTTGCACACTTACAGGTAATTTTAATTATGTCAAATAATGAATTATTTTTTAACTCAAAAATCTTTGAGAAGGGACTGAACTTTTAAAATGATGCCCATCATTCACAATCTCTATGTAAGACAAGAAGATATGTTTTTTTTAATGCATTCTAACTCATAATATACGAGGTGGCTAACAATGCAGCTAATGGTAGTACTCTATAGCAGTGGTTCTCAAATGGGGGTACGCGTACCCCCATTGCCAAGGAGTGGGTGATATTTTTCAAGAATATTCTAAAAATAGCAACAATTCAAAAATCCTTTATATATATATTTATTGAACAATACTTCAACAAAATATGAAAGTATGTTCATAAACTGTGAAAATAAATGCAACAATGCAATATTAAGTGTTGACAGCTAGATTTTTTGTGGACATGTTCCATAAATATTGATGTTCAAAATTTCTTTTTTTGTGAAGAAATGCTTAGAATTAAGTTCATGAATCCAGATGGATCTCTATTACAATCCCCAAATAGGGTACTTTAAGTTGATGATTACTTCTATGTGTAGAAATCTTTATAATTGAATCACTTGATTATTTTTCAACAAGGTTTTAGTTATTTTTATATCTTTTTTTCTAAATAGTTCAAGAAAGACCACTACAAATGAGCAATATTTTGCATCCATCCATCCATCCATTTTCTACCGCTTATTCCCTTTGGGGTTGCGGGGGGCGCTGGTGCCTATCTCAGCTACAATCAGGCGGAAGGCGGTGTACACCCTGGACAAGTCGCTACCTCATCGCAGCAATATTTTGCAATGTTATACAATTTAATAAATCAGACACTGATGACATAGTGCAACCCGAGCGTCCCTGGTTCAATTCCCACCTAGTACCAACCTCGTCACGTCCGTTGTGTCCTGAGCAAGACACTTCACCCTTGCTCCTGATGGGTGCTGGTTAGCGCCTTGCATGGCAGCTCCATCCATCAGTGTGTGAATGTGTGTGTGAATGGGTAAATGTGGAAGTAGTGTCAAAGCGCTTTGAGTACCTTGAAGGTAGAAAAGCGCTATACAAGTACAACCCATTTATTTTACCTCTTTATGTCTTTTTTTCAACCAAAAAATGCTTTGCTCTGATTAGGGGGTACTTGAATTTAAAAAATGTTCAGAAGGGGTACATCACTGAAAAAAGGTTGAGAACCCCTGCTCTATAGCGCCCATAAAGCCCTCTAAAAGCTGTGATTTAATAAATAAAGGGTTTGTATATTCTGTATATCCAACATTATGTATTACATATTATTATGAATGTGTCTGTAAATATATATATATATATATATATATATATATACACACATATATATATATATATATATATATACACACACACACACATATACTTGCAGCGTGTATATAAAAGGTTGTTTTCAAGCGTTTTTTTATTTATTTTTAAAATAAATAAAAAATACATCCATCCATTTTCTACCGCTTATTCCCTTTCATGTGTCTTGAAAAAGGATTGTGAACGATAGGCAAAGTAAAAAAAAATGCAGTTCCCCTTTATATGACTTAAAATCGAATGGAATTAATAATAGGCTCACATATATATCCAAATGTAGCTCTACTTTTTGTCACTAGAGGGAGCCATCTGATTTACTTTCTCTGGAGCGCCTCCAAGTTGCCTCCTTTTCTGTTCCAAGCAAGATATTAGTGGCTATGTTAAAAATGCAGTTTTTTTTTACACTCAACCTGCATAACATTTAAGACACCTTTAAGGTTGTCTATTTTGTGCACATTTTCCCTCACTCTATTGTGCAGCTCACCCATAGACATGGTTGCCATTGTTTCGGTCAATTGCTTTTATTCCGACATAGAACTTGAGGGGGCAGTCAAAAATGTGAGGGGGCATCGTGTGTACATGCTGCTCCATCATGATCCAGCACTTTTTTTCTGTGCTAACACAGTAGAAACATTGCTTTCTTCATTGAATTTGGTTAACTACAGTATCAGCCCGATTCACTAAGCTCCAAATACCACGCTCTAAACAGTGTGTGGTAATCTCAAAAAAACTAAAATAATGCTATTTGGTAACTGTAGAAGGGAAAGTCAAACAAAATTACAAATAGACGGAGTAGATATTGAAAGGGTGAAAGAAAACACAATTTTGGTTGTATTAATTGATGATAAATAGAACTGGAACTCTCATGTAAAAAAATATACAACATAAAGTAGCAAGAAACACGTTAATAATGAATAAAGCAAAAAAGGTTCTAGACCAAAAATCACTTCATATTCTCTGCTGCTCACTAGTGTTACCATATCTGAGTTATTTTGTAGAAAATAGGGGAAACAATTACAAATGTGCGCTTCTTTCACTAACTGTTACAAAAGAGATCAGTTAGAATAATACATAATGTTGGATTTATACAACATAATAACCCCGTTTCCATATGAGTTGGGAAATTGTGTTAGGTGTAAATATAAACGGAATACAATGATTTGCGAATCATTTTCAACCCATATTCAGTTGAATATGCGACAAAGCAACATATTTGATGTTCAAACTGATAAACTTTTTTTTGGGCAAATAATCATAACTTTAGAATTTGATGCCAGCAACACATGACTAAGAATTTGGGAAAGGTGGCAATAAATACTGATAAAGTTGAGGAATGCTCATCAAATACTTATTTGGAACATCACACTGGTGTGCAGGGTAATTGGGAACAGGTGGGTGCCATGATTGGGTATAAAAACAGCTTCCCAAAAAAATGCTCAGTCTTTCACAAGAAAGGATGGGGCGAGGTACACCCCTTTGTCCACAACTGCGTGAGCAAATAGTCCAACAGTTTAAGAACACCGTTTCTCAAAGTGCAATTGCAAGAAATTTAGGGATTTCAACATCTATCAGTCCATAATATCACCAAAGGTTAGAGAATCTGGAGAAATCACTCCACGTGAGCGACTTGGCCAGAAACCAACATTGAATGACCGTGATCTTCGATCCCTCAGATGGCACTGTATCAAAAACTGACATTAATCTCCAAGGGACATTGGCTCAGGAACACTTCAGAAAACCCCTGTCACTAAATACAGTTTGTTGCTACATCTGTAAGTGAAAGTTAAAGCTCTACTATGCAAAGCGAAAGCCATTTACCAACAACATCCAGAAATGCTGCCGGCTTCTCTGGGCCCGAGATCATCTAAGATGGACTGATGCAAAGTGGAAAAGTGTTCTGTGGTCTGATTTCAAACATTTCAAATTTCTTTTGGAAGTATTCAACATCGTGTCATCCGGACCAACGGGGAAGCGAACCATCCAGACTGTTCTCGACGCAAATTTCAAAAGCCAGCATCGGTGATGGTATGGGGGTGCATTAGTGCCCAAGGCATGGGTAACTTACACATCTGTGAAAGCACCATTAATGCTGAAAGGTACATACAGGTTTTAGATTAACATATGCTACCATCTAACCGCCGTCTTTTTCATGGACGCCCCTGCTTATTTCAGCAAGACAATGCTAAGCCACATTCAGCACACACAGAAAGATCCCGAGCCCGGGATTGAACCCAGGACCTTCGTATTGTGAGGCACATGCACTAACCCCAGTCAATAAATTCCAAGCAATATACATCAATAAAAGATGCATAGTTACGTAAAGAAATAATGGTATCATAGCCTAAAAAATAGCCTATCTTGTCAACCAGCGCTTCATGAATGCGCACCCGCCCCTACAATGCAGACATTGGTTGAACATTCCATAAGTGTTATTGTTTTGTTAGGGTTTACATATTCTTGTTAACTGCCACCAATAGTTTTGTTTACTCCTCCCCTTATAGACAAAATGTGCTTCCATTAGGGGGGACGGCGTGGCGCAGTTGGTTCGATACCCACGTACTACCAACCTCGTCACGCCCGTTGTGGCCTTAAGCAAGACACTTCACCCTTGCTCCTGATGAGTCGTGGTTATGGCCTTGCATGGCAGCCCCCGCCATCATGTGTGTGAATGTGTGTGAATGGGTGAATGTGCAAATAGTGTCAAAGCGCTTTGAGTACCTTAAAGGTAGAAAAGCGCTATACAAGTATAACAACCCATTTACCATTTATTTACCATTAAATATAGGGTCCCGGCAGATTCACAGGAGCGGAAGTCAGTTGTGTTGCTAGGAAACACATTGGTGGACAACAACAGTAGGAAGCTAAGATAGGGAAAAAAGGTAGAAAACGATGAGGAAGGAATAAAGAAAACAAAATCTGCAATTGTGGAAGAATTTAACATATTTCTCATTCAAAAATCTTCAAATATTATACTGTGAAAAACCCGCTTACATGCAAAACTGATCACGCACACACACACACACACACACACACACACACACACACACACACACACACACACACACACACACACACACACATTACTGTATTTGTTGCCTTCTTGAGACCTCTGAAAAATGCCTTTAGGACCATCCTTTCTGGAAATATTATGTTTAGTTGAGTAAAGTACCAATGATTCACACACTAGGTGTGGTGAAATTTTTCCCTGCATTTGATCCATCACCCTTGATCACCCCCTGGGAGGTGAGGGGAGCAGTGGGCAGCAGCGCTGATTTGTGTTTACAACATTAAATATTATATACGTACTATGCAAATATAAAAAAACTTGTGAAAAATTAGTTAACATTTTACAAGAAAAATGTCACAGTTTCACAAGAAAAAATTGGAATTTTAACAGTATTATAAGAAAAGTCGTCATTTTAATCAACACAATCCATATTTTACAAGAAAAACCTAACATTTGAGCAATATTAAAAGTTGGAATTGCATTCAATAACTGTCACAATTTTACAAGGAAAGCTTAACCTTTTGGCAATTTTATGAAGAGTTGTAATTTATTTGACAAAAGGCACTATTTGATTAAAAAACTTAAACATTTTGGCAATATTATGATAATAATCGAAATTTTTACTTGGCAAAATTATGACTTAAATCCTGCGATGAGGTGGCGATTTGTCCAGGGTGTACACTGCCTTTCACCCGATTGTAGCTGAGATAGGCACCAGCGCCCCCCGAGACCCCAAAGGGAATAAGCGGTAGAAAATGGATGGATGGATCACGTAAATCATAATTTTACTCAAAAAAATTCACTATTTTACAAGAACAAAAAAATTGGCAATATTGTGATAAAAGTCAGAATTTTTATATGACATGTCACCATTTTGCATAAAAATACATAATTTTACATAAAAAAGTAATAATTTTATGAGAAAATATTGCAATTTTACAAAAACAAAAAGAATATGAGAAATTGTTCCTAATTTTATAAGAAAAAGGCGACACATCGTGAGAAAAAGATTGCTTTTAGTTTGTTAACTTATTTTTGGAATTTTTTGCCTGTAATTGTTTTTTAATCTTTATTATTTACTTCAAGTTAATAAAATGTATTAATTTTTTAAAATTAATTTTGACCAAAGGGAGAGCACTTTTAAAACTGACACAGTCAATTTTAAAAATCCCTCCTTTTTGGGACCACCCTAATTTTGATAGATTTCATCACCAAGGGTGCAAATGAGATCGCTATTTTTTGTTTTTTGTGATGTACTTAAGGCCGATGACAAACGAGTCATGGACCACAGATGGCCCCTGTGCCGCACTTTGGGTAACCCAGTGGTAAAAGCTAACTGTTAGAAGCCATTATAGTCTTAGTACTGTAGTGTATTTGTTCATCCTATGGTCACAAATGGGTTGTCTTAAAGGGGAACATTATCACCAAACCTATGCAAGCGTCAATATATATCTTGATGTTGCAGAAAAAAGACCATGTATTTTTTTAACCGATTTCCGAACTCTAAATGGGTGAATTTTGGCAAATTAAACGCCTTTCTGTTTATCGGTCTTTTGGCGATGATGTCAGAACGTGACGTCACCGAGGTAACACACCCGCCCTATTCATTTTCACATTACAAACACCAGGTCTCAACTCTGTTATTTTCCGTTTTTTCTACTATTTTTTGAAACCTTGAAGACATCATGCCTCGTCGGTGTGTTGTCGGAGGCTGTAACAACACTAACAGGGAGGGATTCAAGTTGCACCACTGGCAAGAAATCTGCCGCCAGACCCCCATTGAATGTACCAGAGTGTCTTCACATTTGACCGGCGATGCTAAGACAGACATGGCACAGAGATGTATGGATAACCTGCAGATGCATTTGCATCAATTAAGTCAACGAAATCACAAAGGTGAGTTTTGTTGATGTTGTTGACTTTTGTGCTAATCAGACATATTTGGTCATGGCATGACTGCCAGCTAATCAATGCTAACATGCTACGCTAATCGATGCTAACATGTTATTTACGCTAGCTGTATGTACATTTGAAACTAGATACCCACATTTAATGCGAAACAAACACTTACCAATCGACGGATTTAAGTTGCTCCAGTGTCACAAGATGCGAAAGTCCTGATCGTTTGATCTGCACATTTTACCGGCGATGCTAATAAGGCAGCCATTCTATGGGCCACTTCATTAGGTACACCCATGCTCTGGCCGAATAGCAACAATAGCTATTTGCTCAATAGCTTCAATTTCTTCTTCAATTTCATTTTCGCTATCTGCCTCCATACTCCGACCATCTGTTTCAATACATGCGTAATCTGTTGAATCGCTTAAGCCGCTGAAATCCGAGTCTGAATCCGAGCTGATGTCGCTATATCTTGCTGTGGTAACCGCCATGTTGTTTGTATTGGCAGCCCTGTATGACGTCACAGGGAAATGGATAGTGGTTTCGAAGATAGCGAAAATAAGGCACTTTAAAGCTTCATTTAAGGATATTCCGGGACCGGTAAAATTTTGAAAAAAACTTCAGAAAATACAACAAGCCACTGGGAAGTGATTTTTATTGTTTTTAACCCTTTTGAAATTGTGATAATGTTCCCCTTTAAGTCAGCACCAGAAGTCGTAAAATCAGCTGTTCACCTGGCGGGTTTTTTCGGGGATCAATAGGGAAGTCCTTCTTTAGCTGCCGTCTTGTTTTATCATATATTGCTGCCTCTGCACCTGTAAATATTTACTTTTGTATGCTTATTAAATCAACAAAAAAGCCTGACTTTGGGGAAATGTTCACAGACTCTAGTATTTGGCTCTCTATCAGATACAATGGTATCTGATACATATTGGGACCATAATTTCGGTCGGAACTTGTTCACTGGTCCTCATATGGAAGGTACTTTTCCTTGTTAATGTCTCAAAAAGGGTAGGATTACAAGAACACACACACACACACACACACACACACACTTTACTGTATTTGTTACCTTTTTGAGACCTCTGAAAAATGCCTACCTCTTTAGGACCACCCTTTCTAGATTGATAAAGATTTGTATTTACAACATTAATAATATATACATACTATGCAAACGTAAAAAAACTTGTGAAAAATGAGTTTGAATTGTACAAGAAAAAGGACAGTTTCACAAGAAAAACTTAGAATTTTGGCAGTAATATAATAAAAGTCGTCATTTTACTCAGCACAAGTCCACATTTTACAAGAAAAACCGAACATTTGTGAAATATTATGATAAAAGTTTATTTAAAATTTTTAAATTGTATTCAATAACAGTCGCAATTTTACAAGGAAAGCTTAACATTTTGGCAATTTTATGAAGAGTCGTAATTTTACTTGACAAAAGGCAAAATTTGTAAAGAAAACTTAAATATTTTGGCTATATTATGATAATAATCAAAATTTTTACTTGGCAAAATGATGACTTAAATCATAATTTTACAAAAAAAAATGTCAGTATTTTACAAGAACAACAAAAAAATTGGCAATATTGTGATAAAAGTCGGAATTTTATATGAGTTGTCACTATTTTGCATTAAAAAGTAATCATTTTACGAGAAAATACTCCAATTTTACAGAAACATAAAGTATATGAGAAATTGTTCCCAATTTTATAAGAAAAAAGTCGTCACATTGTGAGAAAAAGAGTGCTTTTAGTTCATTTATGTATTTTTGGAATTTTTTTGCTTGTAATTGTTTTTTTAATCTTCATTATTTACTTCAAGTTAATACAGTATGTTCCTATGTACATTAAAAAAATGTTTAAATACATTTTGGCCAAAGGCGCATTTCAATTACCCACACACACTTGTTATTTCATATGTTGACCAGAGGGAGAGCACTTTTAAAACCGACACAGTCAATTTGATAAGTCTCTCCTTTTTGGGACCACCCTCATTTTGATGGAGATCACTTTTTTTGCCGTCTTGTTTTATCATATATTGCTGCCTCTGCACCTGTCAATGTTAAACCCTGACTTTGGAGCAATGTTCACAGACTCTAGTATTTGGCTTTCTATCAGATACAATGATTTTCGGGATTGGGACCATGATTTCGGCTCTGACTTGTTCACATGTCCTCATATGGAAGACACTTTTCCCTGTTAATGTCTCAAGAAGGGTAGAAATACAAGTAAACAAACACACACACACACACACACACACACACACACACACACACACGCATGCACGCACACACACACAGACAAAACGTAATCTCATGTTCCCCACCATTACCATCTCAATGAAGCTAAATATAGTCCAGTCACCCCCTCTCCAGCCCTGGCCCCTTCATCTAGTCACATCAATAGGTCGCTCTTTGTTCTAGATTTGTGTGTTTGGCCAAGCTTTCCCGTGTCTTTGTCAAATTTTGCACACCAAAAACATCCACTTATTTTTTGGGGACCTTTTTTTTTAACCAGTATGCACAGAGTAAATGAACATGCTTATTGGAACCAGTTCAGCACAATCCGTTCTGTGCCACTATTTAACTAACAAATTGTTCCAATTAGGGATTTGTGCCAATATAATATTTTTTCCCCCATTGTAAAAACTTGATTGACGCCAAAGGCAATGTTTTTAAGTAACATTTGAACATTCCTAACTGACATCCAAATGTAAGGTGAGGTTGACACCTCGGTTGATTGAGACTTTAATTAGTAGATTGCACGGTACAGTACATATTCCGTACAATTGACCACTAAATGGTAATAAGATCTCTCACTGGGTGTGACAGTGAGGGATCGTTGGTCCGTAACACCGTGGCTTGCGAGCAGTGATTTCTCCAGATTCCTTGAACCTTTTGATGATATAACGGACCGTAGATGGTGAAATCCCAAAATTCCTTGCAGAGCTCGTTGAGAAATGTTGTTCTTAAACTGTGTTACAATTTGCTCACACATTTGTTCACAAAGTGGTGACCCTCGCCCCATCCTTGTTTGTGGATGACTGAGAATTTCATGGAAGCTGCTTTTATACCCAATCATGGCACCCACCTGTTCCCAGTGAGCCTGTTCACCTGTGGGATGTTCCAAATAAGTGCTTGATGAGTATTCCTCAACATTCTCAGTCTTTTTTGCCACTTGTGCCAGCTTTTTTGAATCTAATTCCATCCATCCATCCATCCATTTTCTACTTATCATCCAATTTGGGGTTCGCGAGGGGTGGCTGTATTCGGGTGGAAGGTGATGTACACCCTGGACAAGTCGCCACCTCATCGCAGGGCCAACACAGATAGACAGACAACATTCACACTCACATTCACACACTGGGGCCAATTTAGTGTTGCCAATCAACCTATCCCCAGGTGCATTTTTTTAACGGTAGGAGGAAGCCGGAGTACCCGGAGGGAACCCACTCAGTCACGGGGAGAACATGCAAACTCCACACGGAAAGATCCCGAGCCTGGGATTGAACCCAGGACGACTCAGGACCTTCGTATTGTGAAGTGAAGTGAAGTGAAGTGAATTATATTTATATAGCGCTTTTCTCTAGTGACTCAAAGCGCTTTTCATAGTGAAACCCAATATCTAAGTTACATTTAAACCAGTGTGGGTGGCACTGGGAGCAGGTGGGTAAAGTGTCTTGCCCAAGGACACAACGGCAGTGATTAGGATGCCGGAAGCGGGAATCGAACCTGCAACCCTCAAGTTGCTGATACGGCCACTCTACCAACCGAGCTATGCTGCCCGTGAGGCAGACGCACTAACCCCTATACCACCGTGCTGCCCACTGTATTATAATATTATTATATTATAATATATTTTTGTATAATATATGCAATATATAACAAACCCCAATTACCATGTACAATATTACAGTATATGTAACAGCTGCAGCAAAAAAAGGGCAGCATAAAATAGAGAATAGAAAATATACATTATAAACAAAGAGAGGTAGCTAACATAGAAGTTGTAAGGTAATAGACAGATATCATCTATTGCTGTATGGTTAATGATTATACAGCTGGATGGAGTGCGGAATGAAGGAGTTCTTGAATCGCACAATGTGTCAACAAAGCTGCAGGAGCCTGTTGGAGTATGAACTCCGCTGTCCCTCAATTGTCTGGTGGAGAGGGTGAGCAGGATTGTCCATGATGGTGAGCAGTATGTCCAGTCTCCTCACTGACACAAATGCCTCCAACTGCGTGCCAATAGTTTGGCCGGCTTTCCGGATCAGTTTATCCCTTTTGCTGGTGCTGCTCCCCCAACAAACCATTGCAAAGTACAGGGCACTGGCCACGACACACTGAAAACATTTCTCCAACAGCTTGCTGCACACATTAAAGGACCTACGTTTCCTTAGGTAAAAAGAGTCTGCTCATGCCCTTCTTGTTTTCAGCTTTGCTGTTGTCCTTCCAGTCCAGTCTGCTGTTCAAGTGGACTTCCAGATAACTGTACTGCCCCACCTTCTTGATAAGTATCTTCAGCGTGATGATACATAAATCTAGTGGCGGTGCCTATTTTTAAATTTTGGACCGCTCGCCTGTGCATCGGTTGGGGACATCTCTGCGCTGCAGACCCGTCTGCGCTCGGGATGGTAATCTGCTGGCCCCACTATGAACTGGACTCTCACTATTATGTTAGATCCACTATGGACTGGACTTTCACAATATTATGCAAGACCCACTCGACGTCCATTACATCCGGTCTCCCCTAGAGGGGGGCGGTGGCTCACCCACATCTGCGGTCATCTCAAAGGTTTCTCATAGTCACATTGACATCCCACTGGGTTGTGAGTTTGTGGCTTGTGCAGCCCTTTGAGACATTTGTGATTTAGGGCTATATAAATAAACATTGATTGATTGATTGATTTTCAAGGAGGCGCAAGGGTTTTGAATTGTTTTGTTTTGGTACCCCAAAAATATATATTTTTTTCCCAGACCACATGCACTTGCAGAAATTTGTGAGTTTTTGTACTTGTTCAGAGCCTCAAAAATGTGGTTAAAGTTGGAAAAAAATAAATCACTGAGATTTGCCACTTAGGTCCCAATTAGGAGCGTATTGAAGTTGAAATCTATTGTGACATCACACATAAGAATAGTTTGCTCTCCAAGTTTTGTTTGACTTCCGGTACATTTTTTTCCCCTGACATTTTGTTTGCACTCAATTTTGGCACTTAGGACTTCAGTGTTTTACGCTGTTTGAAGAAACACTATAGTCCTCCCAGTTTAGAACACGAAATACTGTGTTTTAGTACAGCATGGGGAACTTTCCTTTAGGGAGCACATTTTAAAATGACAATCAGAATAAAACATGATTGTTTTCTACTGTGCTGCATCTGAGGAGCAGCTGCACACGTCCTGAGTGTGAGGCAGGGAGGGAAAACAAGTCAATCATGTGTTCTTTGAGTAGCAGTGCTGTGCAGGAAGTTAAAATGAAACCAATATGATGACCCTTTTTTCAGCAAAAACAAATAAGAGCAGACATGCTGACGGGGTTCACTGCTACTCTGTGTTATGTTCAAGTGTGTCGACAGTGGTGGGGATGCACTTGTAAATATGAAGTGTTTTTACATACAAAACCCAAAACCAGTGTAGATGGCACATTGTGTAAAACGCAAATAAAAACAGAATACAATGATTTGCAAATCCTTTTCAACTTATATTCAATTGAATAGACTGCAAAGACAAGATATTTATTGGTCGAACTGAGAAACGTATTTTTTTTTTTTTTACAAATTATCATTAACTTAGAATCTGATGGCAGCAACTTATTGCAAAAAAGTTGGCACAGGGGCATTTTTACCACTGTTTCACATGGCCTTTCCTTTTAACAACACCCAGTAAACGTTTGAGAACTGAGGAGACCAATTTTTTAAGATTTTCAAATGGAATTATTTCTTATTATTGCTTGATGTACAGCTTAAGTTGTTCAACAGTCCAGGGTTTCCGTTATTGTATTTTATGCTTCATATTGCGCCACACATGATCAATGGGAGACAGGTCTGGACTACAGGCAGGCCAGTCTAGTACCTGCACTCTTTTACTATGAAGCCACACTGTTGTAACACGTGGCTTGGCATTGTCTTGCTGAAATAAGCAGGGGCGTCCATGAAAGTGTTGCTTTAATGCAACATACAGTATGTTGCTCCAACAGGCACCTTTCAGCTTTAATGGTGCCTTTACAGAAGTGTGAGTTGCCTATGCCTTGGGCACTAATACACCCTCATGCCATCACAGACGCTGGCGTTTGAACTTTGAGCCTATAACAATCTGGATATCTTTTTTCCTTTTGGGTTCGGAGGACATGACGTCCACACTTTGCATAAGTCCACTTTAGATGAGCTCGGGCCCAGCAAAGCCGGTGGCATTTCTGGGTGTTGTTGATAAATGGTTCACACTTTGCATAGTAGAGTTTTAACTTGCACTTACAGAAGCAGCAACAAACTGTAGTTACTGACAGTGGTTTTCTAAAGTGTTCCTGAGCCCATGTGGTAATATCCTTTACACACTGATGTCGTTTTTTGATGTATTACCGCCTGGGGGATCAAAGGTCATGAGCATGCAATGTTGGTTTTCAGACTCGCTGCTTACGTACAGTGATTTCTCCAGATTCTCTAAATCTTTTGATTATATTACGGACCATAGACGGTGAAATCCCTAAATTACTTGCAATAACTGGTTGAAAAGGTTGTTTTTAAACAATTTGCTCATGCATTTGTTCACAAAGTGGTGACCCTCGCCCCATCCTTGTTTGTGAATGAGCATTTCATGCAAGCGGTTTTTCTACCCAATCATGGCACCCACCTTTTTCCAATTAGCCTGTTCACTTGTGGGATATTCCAAATAATTGTTTGATGAGCATTCCTCAACGTTCTCAGTCTTTTTTGCCACTTGTACCAGCTTTTTTGAAACATGTGGCAGGCATCAAATTCCAAATGAGCTATCCATCCATCCATTTCTACCGCTGGTCCCTTTATGGGGTCGCTGCGTGTCGCTGGAGCCTATCTCAGCTGCATTTGGGTGGTAGTCGGGGTACACCCTGGACATGTCACCACCTCAACACAGGCCAAGTGAGCTAATATTTGCAAAAATAAAAAAGTTTACTTGTTCAAACTTTGCAGTTTATTCAATTGAATACAGGCTGAAAAGGATTTGCAAATAATTGTATTCTGTTTTTGTTTATGATTTACACAATGTGCCAACTTCACTGGTTTTGGGTTTTGTACATGAATTGAAATTTTACACAATTTTGCTGTTGCTTCGCATTTAATTGCATCAATTGAGAAAAAGCTCCAGTTTGATTTGTACGCATCCAGATTTTTTTTTTCTTTTACTGCAGTTGTGTGTGCATAATGTACTGTATATGCAATATATTGTATTTGTGGAAGTTCTCTCGTTCCCCATGTGGTCGCTATGGAAACTACTTTGACAGTGATGGGTGGAAAACAATGAGATGCTCAGGACAAACAAAACAGCTTCCTATCTGTTAATATCTGGACAATGCTTGTTTAAGTGTGTAGTAAGTCTAAAATAAAGGAAATAATGTATGTAATATAAACAGTATGTAATCAAAATGTAATGTGAATGTAATTTTATGTATCACTTTGCTGGCTCTTGGCCAGGACTCCTTTGCATAAGAGGTTTTTATCATAATGGGATTGTTTTTCCTGGTTAAATAACGGTTAAATAAAAAAATTATAAAAAATAATAATAACAATCAGCAAGTAAAAGTGATAAGGAAAATGATAAGCTATTATAGGACATGTAAAGAATGTGTTTCTTTGGCTTGTGTTTGTACCTGCAGATTGTAAGCCTCATTCATCCTTGTCAGGTGTGTCAACCATGCAGATGAAAATGTGTTGACATATTATGACACCACACACACACACACACACACACACACACACACACACACACACACACACACACACACACACACACACACACACACACACACACGCACACACACACACACACACACACACACACACACACACACACACACACGCACACACACACACACACACACACACACACACACACACCATCATCATCGGCGATCACTCAAAGAGAGTATGATAGTCCTCCTATTGGTGGGTCTGGTCATCTGTGGATCCTCAGGTGGCTGTAGAGGCCGATCCGTGATCCACAGACTCTATTGTAGGTCATTGTCATGGTGGTAGTGGTCTGAGGAGCTGTTTTGTTTTTGTAGTGGATCCCTCCTTTCTTTGTTGCCTCTTGGTTTCCGCGGCACGGTGGAGTTCCTTTTCTAATTGTGCAGTGCCTTCATGGACCATCCTTCTCCACAAAACCCTCTGGTGGGCAGCCTCCTCCCAGGTGTTGAGGTTGAAGTAGCATTTCCTCAGGTGGATTTTGAGGTCATCTTTAAACCGCTTCTTCTGCCCTTTTTGCGTGCGTCGTCCTTCCAATAGTTGTCCGTACAACATTTGTTTCGGAAGGCGACTGTCTGGCATGCGTATTACATGGCCTGTCCATCGCAGCTGGTGCCGAATGACAGTTGTGGTGATGCTGAGCATGTTAGCTTCCTTTAGAACACTAATTTGGTGAGCCAATCTTCCCAGGTGATCATGAGGATCTTGCGCAGACATCGCTGATGGTACTGCTCCAGAGCCTTCAGGTGTCTGCTGTAGGTGGTCCAGCTATTAGCCCCATAAAGCAGAGTGGGCAGAACTACAGCTTGATAAACAGTAAGTTTGACGTTGGTCTGGATGACCCGATTCTCAAAAACTCTTTTCCTGAGCTTAGCAAAAGCTGCGCTGGCACAACCTATGCGGTGGTGGATCTCTGCATCGATGACAGCTCTCGTTGAAAGAATACTGCCAAGATAAGCGAAATGCTCCACGTTTCTCAAGATGTTGTTGTCCACATAAATTGTGGGGGGTTGGGAAGGTAGGTCAGGGGCTGGTTGGTACAGGGTCAGAGTATTCTTTATGTTAATGTCAAGTCCCAGGAGTCGGTACGCTCTGGCAGAACCATCCATGATGTTCTGGAGGTCCAACTCAGAATGAGCAACTAAACCATTGTCATCTGCGTACTGAAGCTCTGTAATGGAGGATGAAAGCACCTTGCTTTTTGCCTTGAACCTACTCATGTTGAAGAGCCCGCCATCTGTCCTGTATATGAACTGGACTCCCTCAGGTAAGTTTTGACTGTTGAAGTGAAGTATGGCTGAGATGAAGATAGCAAACAGGGTTGGTGCGATGATGCAGCCCTGCTTGACACCATTGTCAACTTTGAAGGGAGCCGTTTCAGAGCCGCCATTTCCAACTACCGTTGCAGTCATGTCGTCGTGCAACATACGCAAGATCGCCAGATACTTGTCTGGGCATCCGATTTTGGAGAGGGCACCCCATAGGGCATCTATAGTGGCAGGTGTTGTTCCCGACGTTTTTCTTGCAGTTGACAAATTGCAAAAATCATGTCCGATGTTCCCCTTGGTGGACGAAAGCCACCCTGGGACTCTGGGAGAATCTCTTTTGAGAGCGGCAATAACTGGTTTGCCAAGATACATGCCAGTATTTTTTCCTGTTGTGGATAGGAGGGAGATGCCTCGTTAGTTGCCACAGTCTGACTCATTTCCCTTCTTGAATATGGTGACAATCAGGGAATCCCTGAGTTCAGCTGGGATTTCCTCCTTATCCCAGATTTTACCAATGAGGCAGTGGATGTGGCAAAGGAGTTTTGGTCCACCTTGCTTTAATATTTTTGCTGGTATCCCTTCTAGTCCGGAAGCCTTGTTGTTACCCAGTTTCCTGATGGCATCCTGAACTTCATTTTTGGTGGGAGAATCACCCAAATGCTCCATGATGGGTCGCTGAGGAATCTGGTTGATGGTTTCCATCTCCACGGTGGAGTTCCGATTCAGGAGCTCTTGGAAGTGTTCACGCCATCTGGAACTGATACCTACATCGTCCTTGGGCAGGGTTTTTCCATCTTTAGAGCAGAGGGGGTTTAGGCTTCGATAGCTGGGCCCATAAACTTGGTAGCATTGAAGCATCCCCTGGTGTCCCCAGAGTCAGCAAGCTACTGGATTTCCAGAGCCTTCTCCATCCACCATTGGTTTTTCATCTCTCTCACTCTGCTCTGAACAAGTGCCTTTGCCTTTGCGTGGGCCTGCCTTTTGTCCCTGCAAATGATGTTGCTCTGCCAAGAACAAAAACCTATCCTTTTGGCATCAATCAACTGTTGTATTTCGATGTCGTTTTCATCGAACCAGTCCTGGTGTTTCCTGGTTCTGTAGCCAAAGGTATCCTTGCCGAATGACAGTAGTGTGGTCTTAAGAGCCTTCCAGTGTTCTTCCACATCCTCAGGATATTCTTTCGGGAGTCTCACAGACAGGGTGTTTTGTAGATGTTGCACCCTATATGTGTCTTTAAGGCTATCGATGTTAAATTTAGGGCGGAGCAGTCTCCTTTGTGTCCTCGTCTTCTGCCGCAGCTCGATGTCCATTGGGGAGCGGATGAGGCGATGGTCTGTCCAACAGTTGTCTGTGTAAATCATGGCCCTGGTGATGTTAACATCCTTGCGATCTCTGGCCCTGACAATGACAGTGTATGAGATGCCAGCTCTTTGATCTGGGATGCATCTAGGACGTTTTCAACCGGTTTCTCTGTCGGAAAATGGTGTTTGTTATCAGAAGATCATGTTCAGCACACGTTGACAGAAGAAGGACTCCGTTTGAGTTGACATTCCCAAAACCTTCTTTACCAAGAGTGCCTTTCCAGAGCTTGTAATCCTTGCCAACCCTGGCATTGAAGTCTCCGAGTAGGGGGAGCTTATCTTCTTTGGGGATATCTGATAGAATCTCGTCTAAGGTTGCATAGAAGGTCTTCTTGTCTTCATCATGTGAGTCCAAAGTTGGTGCATGGGCACTCACAGCCGTTGCCATCTGATTGTTTGAGGCCCTCAGGTGTAGGATCATTGATCAATCAATCAATTAATCAATGTTTATTTATATAGCCCTAAATCACAATTGCCTCAAAAGGCTGCACAAACCACAACGACATCCCAACATCCTCGGTAGGGCCCACATAAGGGCAAGGAAAAACTGACTCCAGTGGGACGTTGACAATGATGACTATGAGAAACTTTGGATAGGACCGCATATGTGGGCAACAGTCACCACACTGTCCTTTGCAAAGAGAATGCCAGGGTCCAATGGCATGGAGACCAAGACAATTGGGGGCCCCATCTTTGCTGCAGCCTTCTTCTGCCTTTGTGACCGTTGTGGAGGTACTCTACATCCATCATCCGCTCACTCCACCCTTGAAGTCTTTTTTGACGAGGGGGAAGCGTAGTCTCCAACGTCACTTGCTTTTCTCTCAGGGTGTGCTTCCCTAGCCTTTTGTCCTCCCAGACTAACCCACAAGGCAACACACGCACGCACGCACACACGCACACACACACACACACACACACACACACACACACACACACACACACACACACACACACATACACACACGCACACACAAACACACACACACGCATGCACACACACCGCACAGTGAGCTAATGTTATGCCAAAAGCCAATTGGCCTTCATCTCAAGGACTTATGCCGCTTATGTTTCTGGAACGTCAACAAACTCAGAGTGATGTTACTAGTAGTTGACTTGGAAGCGCTTATTATAATTTGGGGAGAGTCCACTGCCTTATGCTCACCTTTTTACTCAATCCACCGAAGGAGCACTGACTCCATGCGCTCTGAATAAGCACTGCTGATTGGCTGTTACCGCTCTGCGTGTAACCAATCAGATGGTTCTGTGGGTGGGACAATGCTAGGTGCCGCAGAGACGTACTGACAGAGGCAGAGGCAGAAAGAACTAAGCCAAGCAGCTTTTTAAGACTTTAGTTTAGGCGTTGGCTCTTTGTTGTAAAGGTTAGGCCGCCTTAACAACAAAGCGTTGTGGGAAACCCTGACTTGCTTTAAAATAATAAATAAAGATGACAAGCAGATATTTAACTATTTAACTAAGATGACAAGCAGATATTTAACTAAACTGTATTGCAAAAACAGTTTTGCAATACAGTTTATAATAATATAAGTGGGATGGTCAGATGATATATTGGTTTAAAATATGCATTTTTTTCTGTCAAAATTGAATGAACGAATACATTTAGTAAAAAAAAAAAAAAAAAAAAGTATTTTATTGAAACCCATTTTTCCCGGCTTTTGCAGGCCACATATAATGATGTGGCGGGCCAAAACTGGCCCCCAGGATTTGAGTTTGACATATGTGATCTTCCAAAACTTTTTTTTATACACATCTCGTCATATTATTAATTACATGATATTTTACAGTTACTTTACATAATATTCAAGCAATTCATGCACATTGCATTGTACATCATACTGTACATCCTGCATGAATAAAAGATACGAGGCAACCTCTAATTTGTGCAGGGACGGGATTTAGATTATTTTTCCCAACAAGGAACTTTTCAGCTGCAGCCATTAAAAAGAATTGACGAAGAGTAAAAGGGAATGTTTAGGTAACATTCTTAACTGCCATGCAAGTGTAAAAATAAGTTGCAAGGTGATAGTAGGTGTTGAAGACCGAAAAACAATAACTTTGATGACAGGTGACCCATTATGGAAGGGTAGCCTACATGAACAACATTCACCAAGTTATTTTTTCAAACATCCGGGAGAGATATGATCTACATGGCCATACATTACATTTCTGGTTGAGTAGTTATCACACCTTTCCCTCAAAAGAGGTTATAATTTTTTATTGTGTGAATGCTCCAAAGCATACACACATATGGTTTTCTACAGCAAAATTAATCGACTTCTTCTTCTTCTCCAGATTTTGGCGTGCTCTACCTTACACATTTTTCATCCGGTTCAAACCGTTCCAACTTCAAACTGTTTAGCCTGTTCGAGAATAGCGGGCTTTCCCTTGAAAAATTACAAAAATTCTCAGATTTTCCAGAATTCCAGGTTTTCCGGGACATTTTTACCATTCAAAATGAATTGGCCATTTTTCAAACTTCCAACATTACCACATTTTTCAACCGATTCAAACCATTCTATTTTCAACATGTTCCACTCATCTTGGACATTCAAACTATTATTTTTCAAAATTAAAAAAAAATCCAGGAATTCCCTTTTTTTTCAAACCCTTTTTTGACCCTTTTTTCTGGCGACTACTCTTTCCACATTTTTCAACCCATTTCAGCCGTTCCACCGTTCAAACAGTCCTCTTAATCAAGAAAAAAAAATCCCTGTTTTCCCCTGAAATTCCTAGAAAGTAATTGAAAATGTTAGTATTTAAACATTTATTGACAGATTCGAAAAATTCCAACACCAACCATTTCAACTAATTCACGTATTTGCACATTTAAAAAAAATCTCCTGCATGAAATTTCCATTGAAATTAATGGGACATTTTTCTAAGTTCTACAATGTCCACTTTTGTCATTCGATTCAAACCATTCTACCTTAATCATATTCTACTCATCTTGGAAATTCAAAGTATAATTTTTCCAATTTCCAAAAAAAATCCAGGAATTCCCAGAAATGCTTTTTTTTCAAAGTCTTTTTTGACCCTTTTTTCTGGCGGCTACTACTTCCATATTTTTCAACCCACTTCAACTGTTCGACCGTCCAAACATTCCTCTTAATCGGGACAAGAACGAAGTTGTGTTTTGAGCCTGAAAAATTCCCGGTTTCCCCCGAAATTTCAGGAATTCCGTTATACCATTTCTCAATTTAAAATATTACTACTTCAACATTCCTCGATGGATTTGAAAAATAACAACATCAACCATTCAGACCATTCAATTTTTTGACCATTTCCTAAAAAAATTCTGCTTTTCCCGAAATTTCCAATTTTTTCTGAAATTCCCATTGAAATCAAAGGGACATTCTCTTCAAAGTTCCACAATTCCCACATTTTCATCTGATTCAAACCGTTCCAACTTCAAAATATTCAGCCTGTTCAGAAATTGTGTGTTCTACTTCAACAATTCTACAAAAAAAATCCTGGATTTCCCATAATTTCTTTTTTTTTTTTTTTTTTTGCATTTTCCCCATTCAAAATGAATTGGCCATTTTTGAAACTTCCACAATTCGCACATTCTTCAATAAATTCAAACCATTCCACCTTCACCACATTCAACTCATTGTGGAAATTCAAATTTTCACGTTCAACACATTTCCAAGAATTCCTGTTTTTTTTTTCTAACCTATTACCAACCTTTTTCTTTTGACTACTCCCTTTTCTTTTTTCATCCCATTTCAACTGGATTTCAACATCAATTGATTAACGTTGAAAAACTTATTTGGGTGTTACCATTTAGTGGTCAATTGTACGGAATATGTGCTGTACTGTGCAATCTACTAGTACAAGTTTCAATCAATCAATCAATCAAAACCACTGTCAACACATTTTTCTTAGTCAGGACAAAAAACAAGTTAGCTTAGGAACTAGAAAAAAATCCCGATTTACCCCAAAGTCCCGAAATTCTGTAATACCATCCATCCATCCATTTTCTACCGCTTATTCCCTGTGGGGTGGCGGGGGGCACTGGTGCCTATCTCAGCTACAATCGGGCGGAAGGTGGTGTACACCCTGGACAAGTCGCCACCTCATCGCAGGGCCAACACAGATAGACAGACAACATTCACACTCACATTCACACACTAGGGACCATTTAGTGTTGGCAATCAACCTATCCCCAGGTGCATGTCTTTGGAAGTGGGAGGAAGACGGAGTACCCAGAGGAAACCCACGCAGTCACGGGGAGAACATGCAAACTCCACACAGAAAGATCATGATTGAACCCAGTACTACTCAGGACCTTCATATTGTGAGGCAGACGCACTAACCCCTATCCCACCGTGATTCTCAATTAAAAATGTTACTACTTCAACATTTCTCGACGGATTTGAAAAATTCAAACACCAACCATTTCAACTCATTAAGAACATTCAAATGTTTTAACATTTTCAAAAAAATGTTTACTTTTCCATGAAAATATTTCCATGAAATTTCCCTTCAAAGTTCCACAATTCCCACATTTTTCATCCCATTCAAACCATTCCAACTTCAAAATAATCAGCCTGTTCAAAATCTTTAGTGACATTTTCTCCATTCAAAATAAATTGTCATTCGATTCGCAAATTTTTCAACCTATTCAAACCATTCCAACATCAACGCACTCCACTCATCCAACTAACACTTTCCCAAGTTCCAATCAAACCTACGCTTTTCCTGGAAATTCATACCATTTCAACATTCAGACTATTCTTACATTCATACATCATTTCAGTTCAACTTCAGCAAATGGAGCATTCACATTATTTATTGAAATGCTGTCCTAATAGTTAAAGAATTCAAAGCACCAATGTAAAAACTTAATCCGTATGCCAGCACATTTGCAGTGTTTACAAAAACATATGCAAAACACAAAAATGTCCTTTGTGTGTTTTTTCTTGTTGCTTGCTTTATTGAAACTTTGACTTTCTCATGTCCGTCCCGATTTCGTTAGAAATCTGCTCGACTGAAACAACGATAACGACCAACTTTCAGACATCAGCCTGCCAGGTATATGCGTTCCCGTGTTTTATTTTTGGAATAAAATCTTTGTTCTCATCTCAGTGCCATGTGGCACTATTGCCTATTACCAGGGCTGATACCGTCAACTGCTGTCAGGCATGGAGGACATTCAACATGGTGATTCTAGTCTCTAACTCCGAAGGATTGGATTGCCAAATATGAGTTCAATTATGGAAAGTACAGTATACAGCAGTGATTGTCAAACTGTGGTACATGTACCAGTACTGGTACGTGGGCTCCATTAAGTGGTGTGCAAATAAATCACTTAATTAAATATAAACACAGTGTTACTGTTCAAACTGTGTGTAATGTTACAAGGGCCAAAATATTAAATATACATGTTTTTAATAAATATTTAGGCCCGCTATGCTACTGTATTTTAATATTTGTATCTGGATAACCAAGTGTTTTCTGAGGTGGCACTTGGTGAAAAAAGTTGGACAATCACTGATATAAAGTGTATACCGCATCTGGGGAAATTAAGTCCCGAGGGCCACATGCGGCCTGTTAAGCTCTTCTGGCCCTCCGGAGAGTCCCAAATATGTTTTTTTTAGATCTTTAGGATGGAAACTGTAGCTGCCATTCTGATGTGCAGTGATGTTTTCAAATGACCGTAAGTCTTTAACTATACAAAGTATTTCAATAGTTGGAATCTGCACATTTGCATGATATACTAGTTACTACAGTAATCTAATTAGTTACTGTGGTAATCAAATTAGTTATTATGGTAATCTAAGTCACAGCAGCTCAGATGAGGCACCAAGCAGTGTGGGTGGGGAGCGTTTCCACAGAGTGTTTCCGGAGCGGCCTGCCTGAAATGCGGGTGTCAGAAACAAACGTGGAAGAAGATTTTTACAACAAAGTTCTAAAGCTTAGTGATGTATCAGTTATATCAGATTATAGTTTTTTTTTTTAACCCTTCACGTTCATATTTCGCTGTGTTTGTTACGTTTCGCTAGATTGTGAAATATGTCAATCGGGAGGGGGTGTGACGTTCATATGTTGTCAATATTCAGTGTTTGATCGCTCATATAGTTAATATTTTAAATACCACATTCTTTATTTTCATGTACATTCTGGGTGTCTCATTTACAAACTCCGTTTCCATATGACTTAGAAAATTGTGTTAGATGTAAATATAAAACAGAATACAATGATTTTCAAATCATTTTCAACCCATATTCAGTTGAATATGCTACAAAGGCAACATATTTGATGTTCAAACTGATAAACATTTTTTTTGTTTGCAAATAATCATTGACTTTAGAATTTGATGCCAGCAACACGTGACAAAGAAGTTGGGAAAGGTGGCAATAAATACTGATAAAGTTGAGGAATGCTCATCAAACACTTAGTTGGAACATCCCACAGGTGGGCAGGCTAATTGGGAACAGGTGGGTGCCATGATTGGGTATAAAAACAGCATCCCAAAAAATGCTCAGTCTTTCACAAGAAAGGATGGGGCGAGGTACACCCCTTTGTCCACAACTGCGTGAGCAAATAGTCAAACAGTTTAAGAACAATGTTTCTCAAAGTGAAATTGCAAAACATTTAGGGATTTCAACATCTACTGTCCATAATATCATCAAAAGGTTCAGTGAATCTGGAGAAATCACTCCACGTAAGCGACATGGCCAGAAACCAACATTGAATGACCGTGACCTTCGATCCCTCAGACGGCACTGTATCAGAGACCGACATCAATATGTAAAAGATATCACCACATAGGCTCAGGAACACTTCAGAAAACCACAGTCGCTAAATACAGTTTGTCGCTACATCTGTAAGTGCAAGTTAAAGCTCTACTATGCAACGTGAAAGCCATTTATCAACAACATCCAGAAACGCCGCCGGCTTCTAAATGTTGCTGGGCCGGGTTTGGTTTTGGAATTGGAATTGTATTATTATGGTATTACTTTGTTGGACTGATTAATAATAATGATTAAAAAGAAAAAAACGATAAAAAAAAGCTTTATGCCGATATACAGTGTGTCAAATGGCCAAATATTGGTGCTGATAATCATCCCAGCCGATAATCGGTCGATCCCTAGTTATAAGAATTATATTTTAACTGGTACCTGGTACAAATTGATAAGGTAAACACTTAGTTCTGGACTAAAGGGCTCAGAATTTTCTCTGAAAAAGGTCCACCCCGAGCTTTAGCCAAAACAAGGTTTACGTATAAGGAATCATATATAAACTTGCAAAAAGAAGAATAAACAATACAGAACACTTATAACAGAAAGGTCTACAGAAGCAGAAAACAAGTACAAGACATACAAGAATAAGCTAACTGGCATATTACGAACATGTAGAAAATAATATTACAGTCAAGTATTGGACCCGAACAAATGAGACAGCCTGAATAGCCTTATTAAAAATGGAGCTAAAAGGGACTATCCTAAATACTTCTTAGATGAAAATGTAAAAAATGACAATATGAATGAAGATGTTGAAAGCTTCAATAAGTACTTTGTGAAAATTGGACCAAAAAGGAGGAAAAGAATTCCAGATCCCGAGTCAGTGGAAGACCTGAATGATACCATAGACAGAAATCTCAACTCTATGTTTGTTGAAGGTATGACAAAAGAGGAAATAATCCATATTGTGAAAAATTTTAAATCAAGACCTCAACTGTTTGGAACAAAATTGATATGAAAACAATAAAAAAGATTTTTGAAGAAATTTTAGAACTTTGAACATATCAGCAACCAATCATTTCAAACTGGCAAATTCCCAGATAAAATTAAAATCGCAAAAGTTTTACCGATTTATATGACTAGAGAAATACCAGTTTACAAACTACAGACCTGTTCTATAACAGATTAGACAGATTCATAAATAAAAACAAAACACTCACAGTCAGCCAATACGGATACAGAGCCAACATGTCAACATTAATGGCATTGGGGACGGCGTGGTGAGGTTGGGAGAGTGGCCGTGCCAGCAACCTGAGGGTTCCTGGTTCAATCCCCACCTTCTACCGACATAGTCATGTCTGTTGTTTCCTTAAGCAAGACACCTCACCCTTGCTCTTGATGATTTGTGGTGAGCATCTTGCATGGCAGCTCCCGCCATCAGTGAGTGAATGTGTGGGTGAATGGGTGAATGTGGAAATAGTGTCAAAGCGCTTTGAGTATGATGAAGGTAGAAAAGCACCCATTTACCATTAATCGAAATAACGGAAGAGATCACAAATGCAATAGATAGTAAAAAAGGTGCTGTTGCAGTGTTTATGGATTTAACAAAAGCATTTGAGCTATCTTAAAAAACTAATTAGAACGGTATGGAATCAGAGTGTTGGTTTTAAGAAGCTACTTAACCAATAGGAAGCAATACGTGGAGCTAGGCAAACACTTCTACAGAGCTGAAAATACATTGTGGTGTACCTCAGGGATCAATACTCGGACCAAATTTGTTCAATCACTATATAAATGACATTTGTAAAGATACAAAGGACTTAAAGTTAGTAATATTTGCAGATACTACAACAGCATTTTGTTCAGGAGAGGTCACACACACACACTAATACAAATAATAACAGTAAAAATTAACAAATTAAAAAGATGGTTTGACAAAAACAGATTATTTGAATCTCAATATGACTAAAATAATGCTATTTGGTAACAGTAGTAGAGAAAGTCAAACACAAGTACAAATAGATGGAGTAGACATTGAAAAGAAAACACATTTTTTGGTGTACTAAGATGATAAAATGAACTGGAAATCTCATGTAAAAAATATACAACATAAAGTAGCAAGAAACACGTCAATAATGAATGAAACAAAACATGTTCTAGACTAAAAATCACTTCATATTCACATACAAATCCTTTATTTATTAAATCACAATTATTGAAATTCAACAATTTGGTGCATTTGCAAACAGCTAAAAATGATGTACAAAGCAAACTATAAACTGCTACCCAAGAATGTACAACAATTCTTTTCAACAAAAGAGGCGAAATATAACAATAGGGGAAAATCTATTTTAAAACATCTGTATGCACGAACAACATTTAGGACCTTAAATATATCAGTATGTGGAATTAAATTATGGAACAGATTAAACAAAGAAATCAAACAAAGCATCAATATGATTCAGTTTGAGACTGTTCAAACTACAAGTGTTCACAAAGTAGACGGAACAATAATTATGATATATAACATCTTGAAGCCTTTTTCTTTTATATTGAAACAAATATTATTTATGTATTTAACATTTGTAGATTTACTATGGTATATTATTTATTTATTATTTATTTGTTTACTGTTCTGTTACAAAAAACAATGAAATTGGATACAATTTCTATGTTATGAGAAGGGGTAGGATTAAATGAGCTCAACTTCTTCCTACTCCTTTTCGGACGTCCTGTAATGTAACAACTGGATTTGTGAGATGCATTACATTGTATCGTATGCATGCTCCAAATAAACTGAAACTGAACTGATCTGTACTCTAATCTACAAACACCAAACCCAGTGAAGTTGGCACTTTGTGTTAATGGTAAATAAAAACTGAATACAATGATTTGCAAATCATTTTCAACTTATATTCAATTGAATACACTGCAAATACAAGATACTTAGCATTCGAACTGGAAAACTTTTTTTTTGCAAATATTTGCTCATTTGAAATTTGTTTCAAAAAGCTGGAACAAGTGGCAAAAAGGACTGAGAAAGCTGAGGAATGCTCATCAAACACTTATTTGCAACATCCTACAGGTGAACAGACTAATTGGGAACAAGTGGGTGCCATGATTGGGTATAAAAGCAGCTTCAATGAAATGCTCAGTCATTCAAAAACAAAAATGGGGCAAGGGTCACCACTTTGTGCACAAATGCGTGAGCAAATTGTCGAACAGCTAAAGAACAACATTTCTAAATGAGCTATTGCAAGGAATTTTGGGATTTCACCATCTACGGTCTGTAATATCCTCCAAAGGTTCAGAGAATCTGGAGAAATCACTACACGTCAGTGATGATATTACGGACCTATATCCCACATTTGTTCACAAAGTGGTGACCCTCACTCCATCCTTGTTTGTGAATGACTGAGCATTTCATGCAAGCTGCTTTTATACTCAATCATAGCACCCACCTGTTCCCAATTAGCCGGTTCACCTGTGGGATGTTCCAAATAAGTGTTTGATGAGCATTCTTTAACATTCTGAGTCTTTTTCCAACTTGTGACAGCTTTTTTTAAACATTTTGCAAGCATCAAATTCCAAATGAGCTAATATTTACAAAAAAAGGACATTTTCCAGTTTCAATGTTAAGTATCAGGTCTTTGCAGTCTATTCAATTGAATATAAGTTGAAAAGGATTGGCAAATCATTGTATTCTGATTTTATTGACGATTAACACAATTGGCCAACTTCACTGGTTTTGGGTTTTGTAATTAATAGTAATTTACTGTAAGTAAAATCTATTATAAACTGTAAAATTAACGGATTCAACATCAACATGCAATGCTGTCCTATACATCGTGACTGTATCTTTTTTTTTTTTGCAGTGAATTAATTCCTACCGAATCTGAGAACAAATGTATCGTTTTTCCATTTACAGTACTACACCGTTAGAAAACTACATTTTACAGTAAAATAATTTTAGCGCCAAAAAAACGGTAGTTTTTCAATTTACAGTAATATGCTGACTTGTCCAGGGTGTACACCGCCTTCCGCCCGAATGCAGCTGAGATAGGCTCCAGCGCCCCCGCAACCCTGAAGGGAATAAGCGGTAGAAAATGGATGGATGGATGGATGCTGTAAAGAACACCGTACAATTTATTGTAATTTTTTACTAATTTGTCACTAGAGAAAAAGTGCTATATAAATATAATTCACCTCACTTCACTTCTGTAATTTGATGGGTAGTTTGCTGTTAATTCATAAGTCAAGCAGATATTAAAGTATTTATTTTTATTCCGACAAAAAAAATATGATAATATACTGTAATATTTGTTGCAGTAATGGATACTATTAAAGTATAAAAGACATGCAATTTCAAACAGTACATACATTTTCTCTGTTAAAAATTTTTTTTTTTTATATATATACAAACTCCATTTCCATATGAGTTGGGAAATTGTGTTAGATGTAAATATAAACAGAATACAATGATTTGCAAATAATTTTCAACCCATATTCAGTTAAATTCACGACAAAGACAAGATATTTAATGTTCAAACTCATAAACTTTACTTTTTTTTTTGCAAATAATAATTAACTTAGAATTTGATGGCTGCAACACATGCCAAAGTAATTGGGAAAGGACATGTTCACCACTGTGTTACATCACGTTTTCTTTTAAAAACTCTCAATAAACGTTTGGGAACTGAGGAAACTAATTGTTGGTGCTTTGAAAGTGGAATTCTTTCCCATTCTTGTTTTATGTAGAGCTTCAGTCGTTCAACAGTCCGCGGTCTCCGCTGTTGTTTGTTACGCTTCATAATGTGCCACACATTTTCGATGGGAGACAGGTCTGGACTGCAGGTGGGCCAGGTAAGTACCTGCCCTATTTTTTTCCGAAGCCACGCTGTTGTAACACGTGGTTTGGCAGGGACGTCCATGATAACGTTGCTTGGATGATAACATATGTTGCTCCAAAACCTGTGTGTACCTTTCAGCATTAATGGTGCCTTCATTCACAGATGTATAAGTTACCCATGCCTTGGGCACTAATACACCCCCATACCATCACAGATGCTGGCTTTTGAACTTTGCGCCTATAACAATCCGGATGGTTATTTTCTTCTTTGTTCCGAAGGACACCATGTCCACAGTTTCCAAATATAATTGGAAATGTGGACTCGTCAAACCACAGGACATTTTTCCACTTTGCATCAGTCCATCTTAGATGAGCTCAGGCCCAGCGAAGCGGGCGGCGTTTCTGCGTGCTGTTAATAAATGGATTTGGCTTCGCATAGTAGAGTTTTAAGTTGCACTGACAGATGTAGCAACCAACCTTAGTTACTGACAGTGGTTTTATGAAGTGTTCCTGAGCCCATGTGGTGATATCCTTTACACACTGATGTCGGTTTTTAAGATGCAGTACCGCCTGAGGGATTCAAGGTCTGTAATATCATCGCTTACGTGCAGTGATTTCTCCAGATTCTCTGAACCTTTTGAAGATGTTACGGACCGTAGATGGTAAAATCCCTAAATTCCTTGCAATAGCTCGTTGAGAAATGTTGTTCTAAAACTGTTCAACAATTTGCTTCAAAGTTTCGAATACGAATCGAATCCGTTGTGCGATTCAGAACTATTATATATATATATATATATATATATATATATATATATATATATATATATATATATATATATATATATATATATAAATATATTTTTTTAATCAATCCAACAAACCACTAAACAGCAATACCATTACAATGCAATCCAATTCCAAAACCAAACCTGACCCAGCAACACTCAAAACTGCAATAAACAGAGCAATTGAGAGAAGACACAAATTTGACACAGAACAAACCAAAAGTAATGAAACAAAAATGAATATTATCAACAACAGTATCAATATTAGTTATAATTTCAGCATAGCAGTGGTTAAAAATCCCTCATTGACATTATCATTAGACATTTATAAAATAAAATAATAAAGAACAATAGTGGCTTACACTTGCATCGCATCTCATAAGCTTGTTAACACACTGTGTCCAACGTTTTCACAAAGATAAAATAACTCATATTGTTGGTTCGTTTAATAGTTAAAACAAATTTACATTATTGCAATCAGTGGATAAAACATTATCCTTTATAATCATAAATGCTTTTTTTTTTTTAATCTACTACTCTGCTAGCATGTCAGCAGACTGGGGTAGAGCCTGCTGAAATCCTATGTATTGAATGAATACAGAATCCTTTTGAATCGAAAAAAATCGATATATTATCGAATCGCGACCTGAAGAATCGATATTGAATCGAATCGTGGGACACCCAAAGATTTGCAGCCCTAATATATATATATATGTGTGTGTGTATATATATATATATATATATATGGAGTTTGCATGTTCTCCCCGTGAATGTGTGGGTTCCTTCCGGGTACTCCGGCTTCCTCCCACTTCCAAAGACATGCACCTGGGGATAGGTTGATTGGCAACACTAAATTGGCCCTAGTGTGTGAATGTGCGTGTGAATGTTGTTTGTCTATCTGTGTTGGCCCTGCGATGAGGTGGTGACTTTTCCAGGGTGTACACCGCCTTCCGCCCGATTGTAGCTGAGATAGGCGCCAGCGCCCCCCGCGACCCCTAAAGGGAATAAGCGGTAGAAAATGGATGGATTGATATACTATATATATATATATATATATATATATATATATATATATATATATATACATACATACAGTATTTTAATGACATATACAGTATTTCTAGGTGTTTCCGTGCCGGATAAAATCATGTCGCGGGCTCGATATGGCCCCAGGGCCTTGAGTTTGATAACCTCATGCATCTTATAATATGTGGGTTCTTCAGAGGATGTCTTAGTGGTTTGTGCAGCCCTTTGAGACACTTGTGATTTAGGGCTATATAAATAAACATTGATTGATTGCTAATCAAACGCATATATTTGTGTAAATAACAGCTATTATCTTTTTTTTGCTGCGTTCATTGTAGCAAATTGTAACAGATAATTAATTTAAAAAACACGTTTGTAGGGTTTATGTCGTCCTCACGTTTTTAGACATTTTTATTTTAAAAAATCCATATCCTATTTTACAGTATTTTTCA